>NC_039363.1:24102560-24207689 GCF_003573695.1 Papaver somniferum | reverse complement strand
CTTAGTTTCGTAGTAGGCTTATTATCAATAACTCATAGTTCTTTAAGATTATAGAATTAATAGATGTCACTTGGACTGATAGAAACTGTTTAAAACATCTAATAATATACTAAAAATGGTAAATTTAAGAGGATGATTCAAAAGAATACACAAAAGTATAGGTAACGGCTTAGATTCGTAGTAGGCTTATTATCAATACCTCATAGTTCTTTAGGATTAGAGAATTAATAGATGCCACCTAGACCGCTAGAAACTGTTTAAAACATTTAATAATATCCTAAAACTGGTAAATTTATGAGGATGGTTCAAAAGAATATACAAAAGTATAGGTAACGGCTTAGTTTCGTAGTAGGCTTATTATCAATAACTCATAGTTCATTAAGATTAAAGAATAATATATGTCACCTGAACCGCTAGATATTATTTAAAACATCTAATAATATTCAAAAACTAGTAAATTTAAGAGGATGGTTCAAAAGAATACACAAAAGTAAAGCTAGCTCCTTAGTTTCGTAGTAGGCTTATTATCAATAACTCATAGTTCTTTAAGATTATAGAATTAATAGATGTCACTTGGACTGATAGAAACTGTTTAAAACATCTAATAATATACTAAAAATGGTAAATTTAAGAGGATGATTCAAAAGAATACACAAAAGTATAGGTAACGGCTTAGATTCGTAGTAGGCTTATTATCAATACCTCATAGTTCTTTAGGATTAGAGAATTAATAGATGCCACCTAGACCGCTAGAAACTGTTTAAAACATTTAATAATATCCTAAAACTGGTAAATTTATGAGGATGGTTCAAAAGAATATACAAAAGTATAGGTAACGGCTTAGTTTCGTAGTAGGCTTATTATCAATAACTCATAGTTCATTAAGATTAAAGAATAATATATGTCACCTGAACCGCTAGATATTATTTAAAACATCTAATAATATTCAAAAACTAGTAAATTTAAGAGGATGGTTCAAAAGAATACACAAAAGTATAGGTAACGGCTTAGTTTCGTAGTAGGCTTATTATCAATAAGTCATAGTTCATTAAAATTAAAGAACTAATAGATGTCACCTGGACCGCTAGAAATTATTTAAAACTTCTAATAATATACTAAAACTTGGAAATTTTAGAGGATGGTTCAAATGAATACACAAAAGTATAGGTAACGGCTTAGTTTCGTAGTAGGCTTATTATCAATACCTCATAGTTCATTAAGATTATAAAACTGGTAAATTTAAGAGGATCGTTCAAAAGAATACACAAAAGTATAGGTAACGGCTTAGTTTCGTAGTAGGCTTATTATCAATAACTCATAGTTCATTAAAATTAAAGAACTAATAGATGTCACCTGGACCTTAGAAACTGTTTAAAACATCTAATAATAAAATAAAACTTGTAAATTTAAGAGGATGCTTCAAAATAATACACAAAAGTTTTGGTAATTGCTTAGTTTCGTAGTATGCTTATTATCAATAACTCATAGTTCTTTAAGAATATAAAATTAATAGATGTCACATGGACCGCTAGAAATTATTTAAAACTTCTAATAATATACTAAAACTTGTAAATTGAAGAGGATGGTTCAAAAGTATAGGTAACGGCATAGTTTCGTAATAGGCTTATTATCAATACCTCATAGTTCATTAAGATTATAAAACTGGTAAATTTAAGAGGATGGTTCAAAAGAATACACAAAAGTATAAATAGCTTCTTAGTTTCGTAGTAGGCTTATTACCAATAACTTATAGTTCATTAAGATTAAATAATTAATAGATGTCACCTGGACCGCTAGAAACTGTTTAAAACATCTAATAATAAACTAAAACTAGTAAATTTAAGAGGATGGTTCAAAAGAATACACAAAAGTATAGGTAACGGCTTAGTTTCGTAGTAGGAATTTTATCAATACCTCATAGTTCATTAAGATTATAAAACTGGTAAATTTAAGATGATGGTTCAAAAGAATACCCAAATGTATAGGTAGCTGCTTAGTTTCGTAGTAGGCTTATTATCAATAACTCATAGTTCTTTAAGATTATAGAATTAATAGATGTCACTTGGACTGATAGAAACTGTTTAAAACATCTAATAATATACTAAAAATGGTAAATTTAAGAGGATGATTCAAAAGAATACACAAAAGTATAGGTAACGGCTTAGATTCGTAGTAGGCTTATTATCAATACCTCATAGTTCTTTAGGATTAGAGAATTAATAGATGCCACCTAGACCGCTAGAAACTGTTTAAAACATTTAATAATATCCTAAAACTGGTAAATTTATGAGGATGGTTCAAAAGAATATACAAAAGTATAGGTAACGGCTTAGTTTCGTAGTAGGCTTATTATCAATAACTCATAGTTCATTAAGATTAAAGAATAATATATGTCACCTGAACCGCTAGATATTATTTAAAACATCTAATAATATACTAAAACTGGTAAATTTAAGCGGATGGTTTAAAAGAATACACAAAAGTAAAGCTAGCTCCTTAGTTTCGTAGTAGGCTTATTATCAATAACTCATAGTTCTTTAAGATTAGAGAATTAATAGATGTCACCTGGACCGCTAGCTATTATTTAAAACTTCTAATAATATACTAAAACTGGTAAATTTAAAAGGATCGTTCATAAGAATACACAAAAGTATAGGTAACGGCTTAGTTTCGTAGTAGGCGTATTATCAATAACTCATAGTTCATTAAGATTAAAGAATTAATAGATGACACCTGGACCGCCAGATAGTATTTAAAACTTCTAATAGTATACTAAAACTGGTAAATTTAAGAGGATGGTTCGAAAGAATACACAAAAATATAGGCAGCTGCTTAGTTTCGTGGTAGGCTTTATAATCAATAACTCATAGTTCTTTAAGATTAGAGAATTAATAAATGTCACCTGGACTGCTAGAAACTGTTTAAAACGTCTAACAATATACTAAAACTAGTAAATTTAAGAGGATGGTTCAAAATAATACGGAAAAGTATAGGTAACGGCTTAGTTTCATAGTAGTCTTATTATCAATAACTCATAGTTCATTAAGATTAAAGAATTAATAGATGTCACCTGGACTGCTAGATATTATTTAAAACGTCTAATAATATTCTAAAACTGGGAAATTTAAGAGGATGGTTCAAAATAATACACAAAAGTATAGCTAGCTCCTTAGTTTCATAGTAGGCTTATTATCAATAACTCATAGTTCATTAAGATTAGAGAATTAATAGATCTCACCTGGACCGCTAGATATTATTTAAAACTTCTAATAATAAACTAAAACATGTAAATATAAGAGGATGGTTCAAAAGAATACACAAAAGTATAGGTAACGGCTAAGTTTCGTAGTAGGCTTATTATCAATAACTCATAGTTATTTAAGATTAGAGAATTAATGGATGTCACCTGGACCACTAGAAACTGTTTAAAAAATCTAATAATGTATTAAAACTAGTAAATTTAAGAGGATCATTCAAAGGAATACACAAAAGTATAGGTAACGGCTTAGTTTCGTAGTAGGCTTATTATCAATAACTCATAGTTCATTAAGATTAAAGAACTAATAGATGTCACCTGGACCGCTAGAAAGTATCTAAAACATCTAATAATAAACTAAAACTGGAAAATTTAAGAGGATGGTTCAAAAGAATACACAAAAGTATAGGTGACTGCTTAGTTTCATAGTATGCTTAT
This sequence comes from Papaver somniferum, assembly GCF_003573695.1. NCBI lineage: Eukaryota > Viridiplantae > Streptophyta > Magnoliopsida > Ranunculales > Papaveraceae > Papaver > Papaver somniferum. Next base: position 24,203,995 of record NC_039363.1, on the reverse strand, counting down.
TATCAATAACTCATAGTTCTTTAAGATTAGAGAATTAATGGATGTCACCTCGTTAGCTATTATTTAAGACTTCTAATAATATCCAAAACTGGTAAATTTAATAGGATGGTTCAAAAGAATACACAAAATTATAGGTAACAGCTTAGTTTCGTAGTAGGCTTATTATCAATAACTCATAGTTCATTAAGATTAAAGAATTAATAGATGTCACCTGGACCACTAGATATTATTTAAAACGTCTAATAATATTCTAAAACTCGGAAATTTAAGAGGATGGTTCAAAAGAATACACAAAAGTATAGATAGCTCCTTTGTTTCGTAGTAGGCTTATTATCAATAACTCATAGTTCATTAAGATTAGAGAATTAATAGATGTCACCTGGACCGCTAGATATTATTTAAAAATTTTAATAATAAACTAAAAATGGTAAATTATAGAGGATGGTTCAAAAGAATACACAAAAGTATAGGTAACGGCTTAGTTTCGTAGTAGGCTTATTATCAATAACTCATAGTTCATTAAGATTAAAGAATAATATATGTCACCTGAACCGCTAGATATTATTTCAAACGCCTAATAATATTCTAAAACTGGGAAATTTAAGAGGATGGTTAAAAAGAATACACAAAAGTATAGCTAGCTCCTTAGTTTCGTAGTAGGCTTATTATCAATAATTCATAGTTATTTAAGATTAGAGAATTAATGGATGTCACCTGGACCACTAGAAACTGTTTAAAAAATCTAATAACGTATTAAAACTAGTAAATTTAAGAGTATTGTTCAAAGGAATACACAAAAGTATAGGTAACGGCTTAGTTCCGTTGTAGGCTTATTACCAAGAACTAATAGTTCATTAAGATTAAAGAATTAATAGATGTCACCTGGACCGCTAGAAACTGTTTAAAACATCTAATAATAAACTAAAACTGGTAAATTTAAGAGGATGGTTCAAAAGAATACACAAAAGTATAGGTGACTGCTTAGTTTCGTAGTAGGCTTATTATCTATAACTCATAGTTCTTTAAGATTAGAGAATTAATAGTTGTCACTTGGACCGCTAGAATCTGCTTAAAACATCTAATAATATACTAAAACTGGTAAATTTAAGAGGATGGTTCAAAAGAATACACAAAAGTATAGGTAGTTGTTTAGTTTCGTAGCAGGCTTATTATCAATAACTCATAGTTCTTTAAGATTAGAGAATTAATAGATGCCACCTAGACCGCTAGAAACTGTTTAAAACATTTAATAATATCCTAAAACTGGTAAATTTATGAGGATGGTTCAAAAGAATATACAAAAGTATAGGTAACGGCTTAGTTTCGTAGTAGGCATATTATGAATAACTCATAGTTCATTAAGGTTAAAGAATAATATATGTCACCTGAACCGCTAGATATTATTTAAAACATCTAATAATATCCTGAAACTAGCAAATTTAAGAGGATGGTTCAAAAGAATACACAAAAGTATAGCTAGCTCCTTAGTTTTGTAGTAGGCTTATTATCAATAAATCATAGTTCCTTAAGATTAGAGAATTAATAGATGTCACCTGGACCGCTAGAAACTGTTTAAAACATCTAATAATATTCTAAAACTGGTAAATTTACGAGGATGGTTCTAAAGAATACACAAAAGCATAGGTAACGGCTTAGTTTTTTAGTAGGCTTATTATCAATAACTCGTAGTTCATTAAGATTAAAGAGTAATGTATGTCACCTGGACCGCTAGATATTATTTAAAACGTCTAATAATATTCTAAAACTGGTAAATTTAAGAGGATGGTCCAAAAGAATACACAAAAGTATAGCTAGCTCCTTAGTTTTGTAGTAGGCTTATTATCAATAACTCATAGTTCATTAAGATTAAAGAATTAATAGATGTCACCTGGACCGCTAGATATTATTCAAAACTTCTAATAATATACTAAAACTGGTAAATTTAAGAGGATGGTTCAAAAGAATACACAAAAGTATAGGTAACGGCTTAGTTTCGTAGTAGGCTTATTATCAATAACTCATAGTTCATTAAAATTAAAGAACTAATAAATGTCACCTGGACCGCTAGAAATTATTTAAAACTTCTAATAATATACTAAAACTTGGAAATTTTAGAGGATGGTTCAAATGAATACACAAAAGTATAGGTAACGGCTTAGTTTCGTAGTAGGCTTATTATCAATACCTCATAGTTCATTAAGATTATAAAACTGGTAAATTTAAGAGGATCGTTCAAAAGAATACACAAAAGTATAGGTAACGGCTTAGTTTCGTAGTAGGCTTATTATCAATAACTCATAGTTCATTAAAATTAAAGAACTAATAGATGTCACCTGGACCTTAGAAACTGTTTAAAACATCTAATAATAAAATAAAACTTGTAAATTTAAGAGGATGCTTCAAAATAATACACAAAAGTTTTGGTAATTGCTTAGTTTCGTAGTATGCTTATTATCAATAACTCATAGTTCTTTAAGAATATAAAATTAATAGATGTCACATGGACCGCTAGAAATTATTTAAAACTTCTAATAATACACTAAAACTTGTAAATTGAAGAGGATGGTTCAAAAGTATAGGTAACGGCATAGTTTCGTAATAGGCTTATTATCAATACCTCATAGTTCATTAAGATTATAAAACTGGTAAATTTAAGAGGATGGTTCAAAAGAATACACAAAAGTATAGATAGCTTCTTAGTTTCGTAGTAGGCTTATTATCAATAACTTATAGTTCATTAAGATTAAATAATTAATAGATGTCACCTGGACCGCTAGAAACTGTTTAAAACATCTAATAATAAACTAAAACTAGTAAATTTAAGAAGATGGTTCAAAAGAATACACAAAAGTATAGGTAACGGCTTAGTTTCGTAGTAGGAATTTTATCAATACCTCATAGTTCATTAAGATTATAAAACTGGTAAATTTAAGATGATGGTTCAAAAGAATACCCAAATGTATAGGTAGCTGCTTAGTTTCGTAGTAGGCTTATTATCAATAACTCATAGTTCCTTAAGATTATAGAATTAATAGATGTCACTTGGACTGATAGAAACTGTTTAAAACATCTAATAATATACTAAAAATGGTAAATTTAAGAGGATGATTCAAAAGAATATACAAAAGTATAGGTAACGTCTTAGTTTCGTAGTAGGCTTATTATCAATAACTCATAGTTCATTAAGATTAAAGAATAATATATGTCACCTGAAGCGCTAGATATTATTTAAAACATCTAATAATATTCAAAAACTAGTAAATTTAATAGGATGGTTCAAAAGAATACACAAAAGTAAAGCTAGCTCCTTAGTTTCGTAGTAGGCTTATTATCAATAATTCATAGTTATTTAAGATTAGAGAATTAATGGATGTCACCTGGACCACTAGAAACTGTTTAAAAAATCTAATAACGTATTAAAACTGGTAAATTTAAGAGGATCGTTCAAAGGAATACACAAAAGTATAGGTAACGGCTTAGTTTCGTAGTAGGCTTATTACCAATAACTAATAGTTCATTAAGATTAAAGAATTAATAGATGTCACCTGGACCGCTAGAAACTGTCTAAAACAACTAATAATAAACTAAAAACTGGTAAATTTATTAGGATGGTTCAAAATAATACACAAAAGTATAAGCAGCTGCTTAGTTTTGTTGTAGGCTTATTATCTATAACTCATAGTTCTTTAAGATTAGAGAATTAATAGATGTCACCTGGACCGCAAGAAACTCTTTAAAAAATATAATAATATACTAAAACTGATAAATTTAAGAGGATGGTCCAAAAGAATACACAAAAGTATAGGTAGATGCTTAGTTTCGTAGTAGGCTTATTATCAATAACTCATAGTTCATTAAGATTAGAGAATTAATAGATGTCACCTGGACCGCTAGATATTATTTAAAACTTCTAATAATAAACTAAAACTGGTAAATTTAAGAGGATGGTTCAAAATAATAGACAAAAGTATAGTTAGATGCTTAGTTTCGTAGTAGGCTTATTATCAATAACTCATAGTTCATTAAGATTAGAGAATTAATAGATGTCACCTGGACCGCTAGATATTATTTAAAACTTCTAATAATAAACTAAAACTGGAAAATTTAAGAGGATGGTTCAAAAGAATAGACAAAAGTATAGGTAACGGCTTAGTTTCGTAGTAGGCTTATTATCAATCACTTATAGTTATTTAAGATTAGAGAATTAATAGATGTCACCTGGACCGCTAGAAAACTGTCTAAAACATCTAATAATAAACTAAAACTGTAAAATTAAAGAGGATGGTTCAAAATAATACACAAAAGTATAGGTGACTTCTTAGTTTCGTAGTATGCTTATTATCAATAACTCATAGTTCTTTAAGATTAGAGAATTAATAGATGTCACGTGGACCGCAAGAAACTGTTTAAAACATCTAATAATATTCTAAAACTGGTAAAGTTAAGAGGATGGTTCAAAAGAATAAACAAAAGTATAGGTAACGGCTTAGTTTCGTAGTAAGCTTATTATCAATAACTCATAGTTCAGTAAGATTAAAGAATTAATAGATGTCACCTCGACTTCTAAAAACTGTTTAAAACATCTAATAATAAAATAAAACTGGTAAATTTAAGAGGATGGTTCAAAAGAATACACTAAAGTATAGGTAGTTGCTTAGTTTCGTAGTAGGCTTATTATCAATAACTCATAGTTCTTTAAGATTAGAGAATTAATGGATGTCACCTGGACCGTTAGCTATTATTTAAGACTTCTAATATTATCCTAAGACTGGTAAATTTAATAGGATGGTTCAAAAGAATACACAAAAGTATAGGTAACGGCTTAGTTTCGTAGTAGGCTTATTATCAATAACTCATAATTCATTAAGATTAAAGAATTAATAGATGTCACCTGGACTGCTAGAAACTGCTTAAAACATCTAATAATATACTAAAACAGGTAAATTTAAGAGGATGGTTCAAAAGAATACAAAAAAGTATAGGTAGCTGTTTAGTTTTGTAGCAGGCTTATTATCAATAACTCATAGTTCTTTAAGATTAGAGAATTAATAGATGCCACCTAGACCGCTAGAAACTGTTTAAAACATTTAATAGTATCCTAAAACTGGTAAATTTATGAGGATGGTTCAAAAGAATATACAGAAGTATAGGTAACGGCTTAGTTTCGTAGTAGGCATATTATCAATAACTCATAGTTCATTAAGATTAAAGAATAATATATGTCACCTGAACCGCTAGATATTATTTAAAACATCTAATAATATTCTGAAACTGGTAAATTTAAGAGGATGGTTCAAAAGAATACACAAAAGTAAAGCTACCTCCTTAGTTTCGTAGTAGGCTTATTATCAATAACTCATAGTTATTTAAGATTAGAGAATTAATGGATGTCACCTGGACCACTAGAAACTGTTTATAAAATCTAATAACGTATTAAAACTAGTAAATTTAAGAGGATCGTTCAAAGGAATACACAAAAGTATAGGTAACGGCTTAGTTTCGTTGTAGGCTTATTACCAATAACTCATAGTTCATTAAGATTAAAGAATTAATAGATGTCACCTGGACCGCTAGAAACTGTCTAAAACATCTAATAATAAACTAAAACTGGAAAATTTATGAGGATGGTTCAAAAGTATATACAAAAGTATAGGTAACGACTTAGTTTCGTAGTAGGCTTATTATCAATAACTCATAGTTCATTAAGATTAAAGAATAATAAATGTCACCTGAACCGCTAGATATTATTTAAAACATCTAATAATATACTAAAACTGGTAAATTTAAGCGGATGGTTTAAAAGAATACACAAAAGTAAAGCTAGCTCCTTAGTTTCGTAGTAGGCTTATTATCAATAACTCATAGTTCTTTAAGATTAGAGAATTAATAGATGTCACCTGGACCGCTAGCTATTATTTAAAACTTCTAATAATATACTAAAACTGGTAAATTTAAAAGGATCGTTCATAAGAATACACAAAAGTATAGGTAACGGCTTAGTTTCGTAGTAGGCGTATTATCAATAACTCATAGTTCATTAAGATAAAAGAATTAATAGATGTCACCTGGACCGCCAGATATTATTTAAAACTTCTAATAGTATACTAAAACTGGTAAATTTAAGAGGATGGTTCGAAAGAATACACAAAAATATAGGCAGCTGCTTAGTTTCGTGGTAGGCTTTATAATCAATAACTCATAGTTCTTTAAGATTAGAGAATTAATAAATGTCACCTGGACTGCTAGAAACTGTTTAAAACGTCTAACAATATACTAAAACTAGTAAATTTAAGAGGATGGTTCAAAATAATACAGAAAAGTATAGGTAACGGCTTAGTTTCATAGTAGTCTTATTATCAATAACTCATAGTTCATTAAGATTAAAGAATTAATAGATGTCACCTGGACCGCTAGATATTATTTAAAACGTCTAATAATATTCTAAAACTGGGAAATTTAAGAGGATGGTTCAAAATAATACACAAAAGTATAGCTAGCTCCTTAGTTTCATAGTAGGCTTATTATCAATAACTCATAGTTCATTAAGATTAGAGAATTAATAGATCTCACCTGGACCGCTAGATATTATTTAAAACTTCTAATAATAAACTAAAACATGTAAATATAAGAGGATGGTTCAAAAGAATACACAAAAGTATAGGTAACGACTAAGTTTCGTAGTAGGCTTATTATCAATAACTCATAGTTATTTAAGATTAGAGAATTAATGGATGTCACCTGGACCACTAGAAACTGTTTAAAAAATCTAATAATGTATTAAAACTAGTAAAATTAAAAGGATCGTTCAAAGGAATACACAAAAGTATAGGTAACGGCTTAGTTTCGTAGTAGGCTTATTATCAATAACTCATAGTTCATTAAGATTAAAGAACTAATAGATGTCACCTGGACCGCTAGAAAGTATCTAAAACATCTAATAATAAACTAAAACTGGAAAATTTAAGAGGATGGTTCAAAAGAATACACAAAAGTATAGGTGACTGCTTAGTTTCATAGTATGCTTATTATCAATAACTCATAGTTTTTTAAGATTAGAGAATTAATGGATGTCACCTCGTTAGCTATTATTTAAGACTTCTAATAATATCCAAAACTGGTAAATTTAATAGGATGGTTCAAAAGAATACACAAAATTATAGGTAACAGCTTAGTTTCGTAGTAGGCTTATTATCAATAACTCATAGTTCATTAAGATTAAAGAATTAATAGATGTCACCTGGACCGCTAGATATTATTTAAAACGTCTAATAATATTCTAAAACTCGGAAATTTAAGAGGATGGTTCAAAAGAATACACAAAAGTATAGATAGCTCCTTTGTTTCGTAGTAGGCTTATTATCAATAACTCATAGTTCATTAAGATTAGAGAATTAATAGATGTCACCTGGACCGCTAGATATTATTTAAAAATTTTAATAATAAACTAAAAATGGTAAATTTAAGAGGATGGTTCAAAAGAATACACAAAAGTATAGGTAACGGCTTAGTTTCGTAGTAGGCTTATTATCAATAACTCATAGTTCATTAAGATTAAAGAATTAATAGATGTCACCTGGACCGCTAGATATTATTTCAAACGCCTAATAATATTCTAAAACTGGGAAATTTAAGAGGATGGTTAAAAAGAATACACAAAAGTATAGCTAGCTCCTTAGTTTCGTAGTAGGCTTATTATCAATAATTCATAGTTATTTAAGATTAGAGAATTAATGGATGTCACCTGGACCACTAGAAACTGTTTAAAAAATCTAATAACGTATTAAAACTAGTAAATTTAAGAGTATTGTTCAAAGGAATACACAAAAGTATAGGTAACGGCTTAGTTCCGTTGTAGGCTTATTACCAAGAACTAATAGTTCATTAAGATTAAAGAATTAATAGATGTCACCTGGACCGCTAGAAACTGTCTAAAACATCTAATAATAAACTAAAACTGGTAAATTTATTAGGATGGTTCAAAATAATACACAAAAGTATAAGCAGCTGCTTAGTTTTGTTGTAGGCTTATTATCTATAACTCATAGTTCTTTAAGATTAGAGAATTAATAGATGTCACCTGAACTGCAAGAAACTCTTTAAAAAATCTAATAATATACTAAAAATGATAAATTTAAGAGGATGGTCCAAAAGAATACACAAAAGTATAGGTAGATGCTTAGTTTCGTAGTAGGCTTATTATCAATAACTCATAGTTCATTAAGATTAGAGAATTAATAGATGTCACGTGGACCGCTAGATATTATTTAAAAATTCTAATAATAAACTAAAACTGGTAAATTTAAGAGGATGGTTCAAAAGAATAAACAAAAGTATAGGTAGTTGCTTAGTTTCGTAGTAGGCTTATTATCAATAACTCATAGTTCTTTAAGATTAGAGAATTAATGTATGTCACCTGGACCGTTAGCTATTATTTAAGACTTCTAATAATATCCTAAAACTGGTAAATTTAATAGGATGGTTCAAAAGAATACACAAAAGTATAGGTAACGGCTTAGTTTCGTAGTAGGCTTATTATCAATAACTCATAGTTCATTAAGATTAAAGAATTAATAGATGTCACCTGGACCGCTAGATATTATTTAAAACGTCTAATAATATTCTAAAACTCAGAAATTTAAGAGGATGGTTCAAAAGAATACACAAAAGTATAGATAGATAACATAGGAAAAAACATGAGGAAAGAGAAAGTCTGGCGATTTCTCTAGGGTTTTGTTTTTTGTTTTTTTTTTCAAGTTTTCTTAACGTTTTTTCAATCTGATCATCATGGTTGAGGAAACACAAGTAACTTCTTCTAGGGTTATTTCCCAGCAACAATCTTTTGCGGATAAAGTAAAAGGAAAACAGACTTTGCAGCCTACGTGTGTGGATATTAATAGCTTTCCAAACCCTACTCTGATTGATGGAGAGCCTTCTCTTATTATTCCAGCCGATTTTTATCAAGAAGGATGTAAACCCTTTGAGCATAGTTTTATTGCACGTCTGAACTTCATGGGATTGAAGTTTGTGGAAGTGAAATCCAGCTTGGTTAATCAATGACAGATAAACCCTAGCTCAGCAAGGTTTATGACTATGAGTAAAGGATTTTTCGTGGTTATGTTACATGATGCTGAAACAAAAGAGAGGATTCGACGCACTAAATGGTATGTAAATCAACATGAGCTCAAACTGATGGATTGGTACCCAGGTTTTGGTCCTGAACGTCAAAAAACTTCCCATGCAAACGTATGGGTTCACTTTCCAGGTCTCCATGCAGAACTATGGACAGAGAAGAACTTGTTATCTATGGGGAAGGTATTAGGCACTCCCATTGTAGTTGATCAGAGAACTCTTAATCTAGAATATGGTAACTTTGCCTCAGTTTTGGTGGATGTGGATTTTGCGAAGCACATTCCTAGTAGAATCAAGATTACAGCTGGGGGACGTACTTTCTGGCAATACTTGGAGATTCCACGGGCTCCAAAATTCTGTATGAAGTGCTGCATTATTGGGAACAATGATGATGAGTGCAGGAGGCAAACAAAGGGTGATGATAACTCTTCAAAGGCTGATACTACAGCAAAGGGAGATTCTTCCAAAGGCTGGCAAACTGCTAGGAATAGGAGGCAGCGTAAAGGAAAGAATGCTGAGAACTTTCCTGGTGGTGATAATGCTTCAAAAGATGCGGAGCATGATGCTTCAAAAAATGCGGAACAAGATGGTGTTCTTGCTGTGTTACCAGGTGAAGTAGAGGAGAATGCTATTGGTGTGGAGGAAACCAATCAGCTTGAGAATGAGCTAGCTTCTTCTGAAGCTGTTTTTCATGCAGCGTCTGTAGCTTTAGAGAAAGCAAAACAGGCGTTAGCTGAGAAAGGAGTATTAGCTAGTAGGTTACCAGTGGGTGAAATTGGAACCTCAGCTAAGTCAGTAGGGAGTGGTGAATTGGCTAGAACTAATCACTCTATCACTGATAAGACTAATGCTAGCTCTTCTTCTGCTCCTTTTGAAACTTCATGAAGGAAGGGATGTGATGTTGTGGTGGACAATATTGAGAATTTGACTCGCTACAAAGCTATTAATGAGAATGATTGTGTGTTTTCTCCTAATAAATTCAATGTTTTGTCTGCTGAGTTGGGGTTGGATTCTGTGCAGCAATCCAATGAGCAAAGGGAGGAGAGTTCAGATGAAGAAATCACTCCAGAGAAGGCTTCGTCAGGTGTTAGGGGGTCTAAATGGTCTGACATACCCGTGGAGCAGCCAAAGAAATCAAGGAAACCTGTTAGGATTCGGATTTCTAATGATCAGAAAAGTACTTCTCAACAAAGTACAAATAAGGAGTCCAAGTCTGATTCGGAAACTGAGATCAATGATTTGGGAATTCGAGTTAGAAAGGGATTCTCCCCAGTTATACTTAAACGGAATTCTGATAGGATTCCTGATGCTAGTAATAATTCAAAGAATATAGTTTCCTAATGCGTGTGCTCTATTGGAATATCAATGGGGTGGCAAAGGTGGAGGCTGGGCAGAAGTTACGTGAACTTGTTCATGATCTGAAGCCGGAGATTCTTTGTGTTGCTGAGCCAAAAATTAAGTTCTCTGACAAGGTAATTTGTAAGTTAAATTTAACTGGTTTTATGAGGAAGGTTGTTCATAATTCTTCTATGCATAATATTGGGAATCTTTGGATCCTGTGGAGTGCTAATATTGAAGAGCCAGAGGTGGTTAATATGACTAGGCAAGCAATTACTGTTAGAACTGAGGGGGTTTTAATCTCTTTTGTTCATGCTAGTTATATTCAAGTTTTTCGAAGAAGATTATGGTCTCAACTTTCAGCTATGGATACTACAACTCCTTGGCTGATAATGGGAGATTTCAACTGTGTTCTTCGTCAAGATGAAAAGAAGGGAGGCCGTGAGGTTCGTGTCTCTTGCATTAATGAGTTTTCTGATTGGATGGAGGATAATGATCTTTTTGAAGCAGATTCTTTGGGGTCTAAGTTTACTTGGACTAATGGTCAATCTGGTGTTGGTAGAATTCTTAGTAAATTGGATCGTGCTATTATCAATGAGCCTTGGTTAGCTAAGTTTTCGAATTAGCGGTGTAAAGCTCTTCCTAGGGAAGTTTCTGATCATTCGACGCTTATTGGGTTTCCTTTCCTTGCTCCGAGGCCTAGGCGTGCTCCTTTTCGTATCCAAAAAATGTGGTTTTCTCATCCTGATTTCTTGAGAATGGTGGAAGATTCTTGGAAGTCTCCGGTTTATGATAATTTGGATTTTATTTTTCCTTATAAATTGAGAAGATTGAAGGAGGCAATCAAATTGTGGAATCAAACGGTCTTTGGAAATGTGAATGCTAGGCTGAAACAAGCTCAACTTAAGTTTGAAGTGGCTTGTAGGAATTCTGATGAGGATCCTTTTAATACTTCTAAATTGAACATTATGAAGGATTCTCTGGTGGCGGTTCAAGATGTTCGTATGCAACATCTTACTATGTTGAAACAAAAGGCTCGTAATAGGTGGATTTTGGAGGGTTCTAGTAACACTTCTTTATTTCACAGCAATATAAACATTCGAAGGAGCGCAAATACAATCTCGGAGTTGGTTACTGAAGATGGTGTGGCTATCTCAGAGCCTATTCAGCTTCGTGACCATGTGGTTTCTTATTATGAGTCGAAGTTCAATGGTGTGGAGCTTCCTATTGAGGATAATCTCTTTGATTATGAGCATGAGTCCATTTCTATGACTGATAAGCAGATGTTAGATGCCATTCCTTCTTTGGATGAAATTAAATCAGCAGTTTTTGATTTAGGTGCGGATAGTGCTCCGGGTCCAGATGGTTTCTCAGGGTGTTTTTATAGACACTGTTGGGATATAATTCAGCAGGATCTTCATTCGGCTATTGTTTATGCTTGGACTTCTAAGTCAATTCCGAAGGGTTCGAATTCTAGCCTAATTATTTTGATTGCTAAGGTTAGAGGTGCGGATAGCTTGAGGAAATATAGACCTATCGGTCTAAGCAATTTCTTCTTCAAGATTTTCACTAAAATTCTGGCTACTAGACTTGGTCGGGTGTTGGATAAGTTAGTGTCAGAGGAGCAGGTGGCTTTTATGAAAGGTAGGAATATTCATGAGAATATTAGTTTGGCTTCTGAGATGGTGAATGAGCTGCACATCAAAAGGAAGGATGGTAATTTGGGCCTGAAGCTTGATATTTCTCAAGCTTTTGATACTGTTAATTGGTCTTTCATTATGGAGGTGTTTAGAAGATATGGTTTTTCTGAGGATTGGTGTTTGTGGATTCAGAAAATTCTGGAGTCAGCGCGCATATCTATTCTTCTCAATGGTAGCCCGGAAGGTTTTTTCAAAATTAATAGAGGGTTGCGTCAGGGGGATCCTCTTTCGCCTCTTATTTTTGTTTTAATTGAGGATGTTCTTAGTAGAAACATCACAAAACTTTTTCAAAACAAGGATATGTCTCACCTGGTTAGGCGTAATGGTATTGCTCCAACTCATTTATTCTTTGCTGATGATATTATGATTTTTTGCAAGGGAAATATGAAGAGCTTGAGAAGTTTGGTGAAGTTGCTTGATTCTTATCAGCAAGCTTCAGGTCAGCGTGTTTGTAGAGAGAAGAGCAAAATTTACTTTGGTGGTGGCTCTTTGAGTAGACGTCATACCATTGCTGCTTTTCTAGGGATGGAAGTTACGCATTTTCCTGATCGTTATTTGTGGGTGAAAGTTATGCCTGGTGCGGTGAGATATCATCATATTAGCAATGTGGTGGATAAGCTTAAAGAGCAACTTTCGGTTCTGAAAGGTAAGATGCTTTCTTTTCAAGACAGAGTTGTTCTAGTTAAAAATGTTCTTTCGAGTTATTCCATTCATAATATGTCTGTGTATAAGTGGCCGGTGAAATTCATTCAGCAAAGTGAGCGTGTGATCCGTAATTTCCTTTGGTCGGGTGATTCAAATCTTTCTAGAGCTTTTGTGGTTGGTTTTGATAAACTGTGCAGTCTTGTGGAGGAGGGTGGTCTTGGAATCACTAGTTTAAAAATTATGAACAAGGCTTTGCTTATGAAGCTTTGGTGGTCTATTAAATCTTCTTCTAAGAAGTGGGCTCGTTTTTTGGAGTCTAAATTCACTTGCAGGGATGGGCGTCTCAAGATGGCTGGTGTAAAATCTTCTATTCTTCCTGGAATTCGTTGGGTTCATAAGGAAGTTGTGAATAATACAAAATGCATCATTGGAGATGGGAGGAATACGTCTCTTTTCTATGATGTGTGGTATGGAAGTGAGACTTTGGCAAGTGTTCTTAATCGTTCAGACTTGGACAGATCAGGTCGGGTTTGTGATATTATTTCTCATGGTAATTGGCTGTTGCAAGGAGCTCACTTGCAAGATCTTGTTAGTGCTGGTGTGGTTATGGAGAATTTGCCAACGCTTTGTAGTGGGAGGGACAAGAGGATTTGGATGCCTGATATGAAGGGTGTGTTTTCAGTTAAGTCAGCTAGAGATTTGATTAGAAAGAAGTTCCCTACTATGAAAGAAGCTTCGCTATTGTGGAGGAAAGTTGTGCATCCTTCTTTGGCGGCTCAGAATTGGAAGTTTGTTCGGGGAGCGTGTGCAACTCTTGATAAAGTTCGCAGCAGGTTTAAGATTCAATTGGCTTCTAGGTGCAGCGTTTGTCATATTGAAGAGGAGACACTTCAGCACGTCCTCTGGAGCTGTAGTTTTGCGCAAAAAGCTTGGAACTGGATAGCAGGTATTTTCAATATAAAACCTCATTATGATTTGATCACGTCTTACAATGGAGCTAGGCTTCAAAGTGGCATTGTTAGGGATTTGTGGCTGGTAGCAAATTTGGTTGTGCGATCTGAACTTTGGTTCACTAGAAATAAGAAGGTATATGAGAAGTAAGTTCCTTGCTGGTCCTTTTTCCAAAAAAGAGTGTTCAATTTGATGCATGAATACTCAGTTAGAATGAAGAGTTTATGTACAATACGGTAGCAGAATTGAGAATTTTGGATTTTTTTCGTGTTAAGCATAGGAAAGTGAAGATTTCAGATCCAAAGGAGTGTTATTGGACGCCTCCTAATAACAATGAATTGATGTTGTGTACTGATGGTGCCTCAAGAGGAAACCCGGGAGTGGCAGGGGCTGGTGTTGTGGCTAGAAATGCGAGTTTGGAAGTGGTTGGGGCAATGTGTATTGGCTTAGGAATTGCGACTAACTATATGGCTGAGTTATATGGTATTATTGTTGGTCTTGAATGGGCAATTCAATGGGGTTATGATCGTTTGTTGATTAGATCAGACTCTTCTTCGGTGCTGAAGGCTTTGGAGGAGGATAATGTTCCATGGTTTGCTACACAAAGATGGCTGAATGCTAAGGGTTTATATGGTGCTATTCGGTTTGAACACACTTTTGGTGAAACGAATTTTGCTGCGGATGGAATGGCTAAGCGTGGTTATTTGTTAGAAGAAGGAGTAGGTATTCACTTTGAGGGAAGACCAGATTTCTTAAGTTCAATTGAGTTTCCAAATGTAATTTATTATCGTTTTAAATAGTTTGTGTGAGTTTTTGGGGTTTCTATGACCTCTTTTCTCCTAAACTATCTTGTAAATATCGTTTCTTGCAATACAATTTTTGACTTATCAAAAAAAAAAAAAAAGTAGGCTTATTATCAATAATTCATAGTTATTTAAGATTAGAGAATTAATGGATGTCACCTGGACCACTAGAAACTGTTTAAAAAATCTAACAACGTATTAAAACTGGTAAATTTAAGAGGATCGTTCAAAGGAATACACAAAAGTATAGGTAACGGCTTAGTTCCGTTTTAGGCTTATTACCAAGAACTAATAGTTCATTAGGATTAAAGAATTAATAGATGTCACCTGGACCGCTAGAAACTGTCTAAAACATCTAATAATAAACTAAAACTGGTAAATTTATTAGGATGGTTCAAAATAATACACAAAAGTATAAGCAGCTGCTTAGTTTTGTTGTAGGCTTATTATCTATAACTCATAGTTCTTTAAGATTAGAGAATTAATAGATGTCACCTGGACCGCAAGAACCTCTTTAAAAAATCTAATAATATACTAAAACTAATAAATTTAAGAGGATGGTCCAAAAGAATACACAAAAGATAGGTAGATGCTTAGTTTCGTAGTAGGCTTATTATCAATAACTCATAGTTCATTAAGATTAGAGAATTAATAGATGTCACCTGGACCGCTAGATATTATTTAAAACTTCTAATAATAAACTAAAACTGGTAAATTTAAGAGGATGGTTCAAAAGAATACACAAAAGTATAGGTAACGACGTAGTTTCGTAGTAGGCTTATTATCAATAACTCATAGTTATTTAAGATTAGAGAACTAATGGATGTCACCTGGACCACTAGAAACTGTTTAAAAAATCTAATAATGTATTAAAACTGGTAAATTTAAGAGGATCGTTCAAAGGAATACACAAAAGTATAGGTAACGGCTTAGTTTCGTAGTAGGCTTATTATCAATAACTCATAGTTCATTAAGATTAAAGAATTAATAGATGTCACCTGGACTGCTAGAAACTGTCTAAAACATCTAATGATAAACTAAAACTGGAAAATTTAAGAGGATGGTTCAAAAGAATACACAAAAGTATAGGTGACTGCTTAGTTTCGTAGTATGCTTATTATCAATAACTCATTGTTCTTTAAGATTAGAGAATTAATAGATGTCACGTGGACGCAAGAAACTGTTTAAAACATCTTATAATATTCTAAAACTGGTAAGTTTAAGAGGATGGTTCAAAAGAATACACAAAAGTATAGGTAACGGCTTAGTTTCGTAGTAGGCTTATTATCAATAACTCAGTTATTTAAGTTTAGAGAATTAATGGATGTCACCTGGACCACTAGAAACTGTTTAAAAAATCTAATAATGTATTAAAACTGGTAAATTTAAGAGGATCGTTCAAAGGAATACACAAAAGTATAGGTAACGGCTTAGTTTCGTAGTAGGCTTATTATCTATAACTCATAGTTCTTTAAGATTAGAGAATTAATAGATGTCACCTGGACCGCAAGAACCTCTTTAAAAAATCTAATAATATACTAAAACTAATAAATTTAAGAGGATGGTCCAAAAGAATATACAAAAGTATAGGTAGATGCTTAGTTTCATAGTAGGCTTATTATCAATAACTCATAGTTCATTAAGATTAGAGAATTAATAGATGTCACCTGGACCGCTAGATATTATTTAAAACTTCTAATAATAAACTAAAACTGGTAAATTTAAGAGATGGTTCAAAAGAATACACAAAAGTATAGGTAACGACTTAGTTTCGTAGTAGGCTTATTATCAATAACTCATAGTTATTTAAGATTAGAGAATTAATGGATGTCACCTGGACCACTAGAAACTGTTTAAAAAATCTAATAATGTATTAAAACTGGTAAATTTAAGAGGATCGTTCAAAGGAATACACAAAAGTATAGGTAACGGCTTAGTTTCGTAGTAGGCTTATTATCAATAACTCATAGTTCATTAAGATTAAAGAATTAATAGATGTCACCTGGACCGCTAGAAACTGTCTAAAACATCTAATAATAAACTAAAACTGGAAAATTTAAGAGGATGGTTCAAAAGAATACACAAAAGTATAGGTGACTGCTTAGTTTCGTAGTATGCTTATTATCAATAACTCATAGTTCTTTAAGATTAGAGAATTAATAGATGTCACGTGGACCGCAAGAAACTGCTTAAAACATCTAATAATATTCTAAAAATGGTAATGTTAAGAGGATGGTTCAAAAGAATAAACAAAAGTATAGGTAACGGCTTAGTTTCGTAGTAGGCTTATTATCAATAACTCATAGTTCAGTAAGATTAAAGAATTAATAGATGTCACCTGGACCGCTAGATATTATTTCAAACGTCTAATATATTCTAAAACTTGGAAATTTAAGAGGATGGTTCAAAAGAATACACAAAAGTATAGCTAGCTCCTTAGTTTCGTAGTAGGCTTATTATCAATAACTCACAGTTCATTAAGATTAAAGAATTAATAGATGTCACCTGGACTGCTAGAAACTATTTAAAACATCTAATATAAACTAAAACTGGTAAATTTAAGAGGATGGTTCAAAAGAATACACAAAAGTATAGGTGACTGCTTAGTTTCGTAGTATGCTTATTATCAATAACTCATAGTTCTGTAAGATTAGAGAATTAATAGATGTCACGTGGACCGCAAGAAAATGTTTAAAACATCTAATAATATTCTAAAACTGGTAAATTTAAGAGGATGGTTCAAAAGAATACACAAAAGTATAGGTAGTTGCTTAGTTTCGTAGTAGGCTTATTATCAATAACTCATAGTTCTTTAAGATTAGAGAATTAATGGATGTCACCTGGACCGTTAGCTATTATTTAAGACTTCTAATAATATCCTAAAACTGGTAAATTTAATAGGATGGTTCAAAAGAATACACAAAAGTATAGGTAACGGCTTAGTTTCGTAGTAGGCTTATTATCAATAACTCATAGTTCATTAAGATTAAAGAATTAATAGATGTCACCTGGACCGCTAGAAACTGTCTAAAACATGTAATAATAAAATAAAACTGGTAAATTTAAGAGGATGGTTCAAAAGAATACACAAAAGTATAGGTAGTTGCTTAGTTTCGTAGTAGGCTTATTATCAATAACTCATAGTTCTTTAAGATTAGAGAATTAATGGATGTCACCTGGACCGTTAGCTATTATTTAAGACTTCTAATAATATCCTAAAACTGGTAAATTTAATAGGATGGTTCAAAAGAATACACAAAAGTATAGGTAACGGCTTAGTTTCGTAGTAGGCTTATTATCAATAACTCATAGTTCATTAAGATTAAAGAATTAATAGATGTCACCTGGACTGCTAGAAACTGTTTAAAACATCTAACAATATACTAAAACTGGTAAATTTAAGAGGATGGTTCAAAAGAATACACAAAAGTATAGGTAGCTGTTTAGTTTCGTAGCAGGCTTATTATCAATAACTCATAGTTATTTAAGATTAGAGAATTAATATTTGTCACTTGGACCGCTAGAATCTGTTTAAAACATCTAATAATATACTAAAACTGTTAAATTTAAGAGGATGGTTCAAAAGAATACACAAAAGTATAGGTAGTTGTTTAGTTTCGTAGCAGGCTTATTATCAACAACTCATAGTTCTTTAAGATTAGAGAATTAATAGATGCCACCTAGACCGCTAGAAACTGTTTAAAACATTTAATAATATCCTAAAACTGGTAAATTTATGAGGATGGTTAAAAAGAATATACAAAACTATAGGTAACGACTTAGTTTTGTAGTAGGATTATTATCAATAACTCATAGTTCATTAAGATTAAAGAATAATATATGTCACCTGAACCACTAGATATTATTTAAAACATCTAATAATATTCTAAAACTGGTAAATTTAAGCGGATGGTTCAAAAGAATACACAAAAGTAAAGCAAGCTCCTTAGTTTCGTAGTAGGCTTATTATCAATAACTCATAGTTCTTTATGATTAGAGAATTAATAGATGTCACCTGGACCGCTAGCTATTATTTAAAACTTCTAATAATATACTAAAACTAGTAAATTTAAAAGGATCGTTCAAAAGAATACACAAAAGTATAGGTAACGGCTTAGTTTCGTAGTAGGCGTATTATCAATAACTCATAGTTCATTAAGATTAAAGAATTAATAGATGTCACTTGGACCGCCAGATATTATTTAAAACTTCTAATAGTATACTAAAACTGGTAAATTTAAGAGGATGGTTCAAAAGAATACACAAAAGTATAGGTAGTTGCTTAGTTTCGTAGGAGGCTTATTATCAATAACTCATAGTTCTTTAAGATTAGAGAATTAATGGATGTCACCTGGACCGTTAGCTATTATTTAAGACTTCTAATAATATCCTAAAACTGGTAAATTTAATAGGATGGTTCGAAAGAATACACAAAAATATAGGCAGCTGCTTAGTTTCGTAGTAGGCTTTATAATCAATAACTTATAGTTCTTTAAGATTAGAGAATTAATAGATGTCACCTGGACTGCTAGAAACTGTTTAAAACGTCTAACAATATACTAAAACTAGTAAATTTAAGAGGATGGTTCAAAATAATACACAAATGTATAGGTAACGGCTTAGTTTCGTAGTAGTCTTATTATCAATAACTCATAGTTCATTAAGATTAAAGAATTAATAGATGTCACCTGGACCGCTAGATATTATTTAAAACGCCTAATAATATTCTAAAACTGGGAAATTTAAGAGGATGGTTCAAAATAATACACAAAAGTATAGCTAGCTCCTTAGTTTCGTAGTAGGCTTATTATCAATAACTCATAGTTATTTAAGATTAGAGAATTAATGGATGTCACCTGGACCACTAGAAACTGTTTAAAAAATCTAATAATGTATTAAAACTGGTAAATTTAAGAGGATCGTTCAAAGGAATACACAAAAGTATAGGTAACGGCTTAGTTTCGTAGTAGGCTTATTATCAATAACTCATAGTTCATTAAGATTAAAGAATTAATAGATGTCACCTGGACCGCTAGAAACTGTCTAAAACATGTAATAATAAAATAAAACTGGTAAATTTAAGAGGATGGTTCAAAAGAATACACAAAAGTATAGGTAGTTGCTTAGTTTCGTAGTAGGCTTATTATCAATAACTCATAGTTCTTTAAGATTAGAGAATTAATGGATGTCACCTGGACCGTTAGCTATTATTTAAGACTTCTAATAATATCCTAAAACTGGTAAATTTAATAGGATGGTTCAAAAGAATACACAAAAGTATAGGTAACGGCTTAGTTTCGTAGTAGGCTTATTATCAATAACTCATAGTTCATTAAGATTAAAGAATTAATAGATGTCACCTGGACTGCTAGAAACTGTTTAAAACATCTAACAATATACTAAAACTGGTAAATTTAAGAGGATGGTTCAAAAGAATACACAAAAGTATAGGTAGCTGTTTAGTTTCGTAGCAGGCTTATTATCAATAACTCATAGTTATTTAAGATTAGAGAATTAATATTTGTCACTTGGACCGCTAGAATCTGTTTAAAACATCTAATAATATACTAAAACTGTTAAATTTAAGAGGATGGTTCAAAAGAATACACAAAAGTATAGGTAGTTGTTTAGTTTCGTAGCAGGCTTATTATCAACAACTCATAGTTCTTTAAGATTAGAGAATTAATAGATGCCACCTAGACCGCTAGAAACTGTTTAAAACATTTAATAATATCCTAAAACTGGTAAATTTATGAGGATGGTTAAAAAGAATATACAAAACTATAGGTAACGACTTAGTTTTGTAGTAGGATTATTATCAATAACTCATAGTTCATTAAGATTAAAGAATAATATATGTCACCTGAACCACTAGATATTATTTAAAACATCTAATAATATTCTAAAACTGGTAAATTTAAGCGGATGGTTCAAAAGAATACACAAAAGTAAAGCAAGCTCCTTAGTTTCGTAGTAGGCTTATTATCAATAACTCATAGTTCTTTATGATTAGAGAATTAATAGATGTCACCTGGACCGCTAGCTATTATTTAAAACTTCTAATAATATACTAAAACTAGTAAATTTAAAAGGATCGTTCAAAAGAATACACAAAAGTATAGGTAACGGCTTAGTTTCGTAGTAGGCGTATTATCAATAACTCATAGTTCATTAAGATTAAAGAATTAATAGATGTCACTTGGACCGCCAGATATTATTTAAAACTTCTAATAATATCCTAAAACTGGTAAATTTAATAGGATGGTTCGAAAGAATACACAAAAATATAGGCAGCTGCTTAGTTTCGTAGTAGGCTTTATAATCAATAACTTATAGTTCTTTAAGATTAGAGAATTAATAGATGTCACCTGGACTGCTAGAAACTGTTTAAAACGTCTAACAATATACTAAAACTAGTAAATTTAAGAGGATGGTTCAAAATAATACACAAATGTATAGGTAACGGCTTAGTTTCGTAGTAGTCTTATTATCAATAACTCATAGTTCATTAAGATTAAAGAATTAATAGATGTCACCTGGACCGCTAGATATTATTTAAAACGTCTAATAATATTCTAAAACTGGGAAATTTAAGAGGATGGTTCAAAATAATACACAAAAGTATAGCTAGCTCCTAAGTTTCGTAGTAGGCTTATTATCAATAACTCATAGTTCATTAAGATTAGAGAATTAATAGATGTCACCTGGACCGCTAGATATTATTTAAAACTTCTAATAATGTATTAAAACTGGTAAATTTAAGAGGATCGTTCAAAGGAATACACAAAAGTATAGGTAACGGCTTAGTTTCGTAGTAGGCTTATTATCTATAACTCATAGTTCTTTAAGATTAGAGAATTAATAGATGTCACCTGGACCGCAAGAACCTCTTTAAAAAATCTAATAATATACTAAAACTAATAAATTTAAGAGGATGGTCCAAAAGAATATACAAAAGTATAGGTAGATGCTTAGTTTCATAGTAGGCTTATTATCAATAACTCATAGTTCATTAAGATTAGAGAATTAATAGATGTCACCTGGACCGCTAGATATTATTTAAAACTTCTAATAATAAACTAAAACTGGTAAATTTAAGAGGATGGTTCAAAAGAATACACAAAAGTATAGGTAACGACTTAGTTTCGTAGTAGGCTTATTATCAATAACTCATAGTTATTTAAGATTAGAGAATTAATGGATGTCACCTGGACCACTAGAAACTGTTTAAAAAATCTAATAATGTATTAAAACTGGTAAATTTAAGAGGATCGTGCAAAGGAATACACAAAAGTATAGGTAACGGCCTAGTTTCGTAGTAGGCTTATTATCAATAACTCATAGTTCAATAAGATTAAAGAATTAATAGATGTCACCTGGACCGCTAGAAACTGTCTAAAACATCTAATAATAAACTAAAACTGGAAAATTTAAGAGGATGGTTAAAAATAATACACAAAAGTATAGGTGACTGCTTAGTTTTTTAGTATGCTTATTATCAATAACTCATAGTTCTTTAAGATTAGAGAATTAATAGATGTCACGTGGACCGCAAGAAACTGTTTAAAACATCTAATAATGTATTAAAACTGGTAAATTTAAGAGGATCGTTCAAAGGAATACACAAAAGTATAGGTAACGGCCTAGTTTCGTAGTAGGCTTATTATCAATAACTCATAGTTCAATAAGATTAAAGAATTAATAGATGTCACCTGGACCGCTAGAAACTGTCTAAAACATCTAATAATAAACTAAAACTGGAAAATTTAAGAGGATGGTTAAAAATAATACACAAAAGTATAGGTGACTGCTTAGTTTTTTAGTATGCTTATTATCAATAACTCATAGTTCTTTAAGATTAGAGAATTAATAGATGTCACCTGGACTGCTAGAAACTGTTTAAAACATCTAATAATAAACTAAAACTGGTAAATTTAAGAGGATGGTTCAAAAGAATACACAAAAGTATAGGTGACTGCTTAGTTTCGTAGTAGGCTTATTATCAATAACACATAGTTCTTTAAGATAAGAGAATTAATAGTTGTCACTTGGACCGCTAGAAACTGTTTAAAACATCTAATAATATACTAAAATTGGTAAATTTAAGAGGATGGTTCAAAAGAATACACAAAAGTATAGGTAGTTGTTTAGTTTCGCAGCAGGCTTATTATCAATAACACATAGTTCTTTAAGATTAGAGAATTAATGGATGTCACCTAGACCACTAGAAAATGTTTAAAACATTTAAAAATATCCTAAAACTGGTAAATATATGAGGATGGTTCAAAAGAATATACAAAAGTATAGGTAACGGCTTAGTTTCGTAGTAGGCTTATTATCAATAACTCATAGTTATTTAAGATTAGAGAATTAATGGATGTCACCTGGACCACTAGAAACTGTTTAAAAAACCTAATAATGTATTAAAACTGGTAAATTTAAGAGGATCGTTCAAAGGAATACACAAAAGTATAGGTAACGGCTTAGTTTCATAGTAGGCTTATTATCAATAACTCATAGTTCATTAAGATTAAATAATTAATAGATGTCACCTGGACCGCTAGAAACTGTCTAAAACATCTAATAATAAACTAAAACTGGAAAATTTAAGAGGATGGTTCAAAAGAATACACAAAAGTATAGGTGACTGCTTAGTTTCGTAGTATGCTTTATAATCAATAACTTATAGTTCTTTAAGATTAGAGAATTAATAGATGTCACCTGGACCGCTAGATATTATTTAAAACGTCTAATAATATTCTAAAACTGGGAAATTTAAGAGGATGGTTCAAAATAATACACAAAAGTATAGCTAGCTCCTTAGTTTCGTAGTAGGCTTATTATCAATAACTCATAGTTCATTAAGATTAGAGAATTAATAGATGTCACCTGGACCGCTAGATATTATTTAAAACTTCTAATAATAAACTAAAACTGGTAAATTTAAGAGGATGGTTCAAAAGAATACACAAAAGTATAGGTAACGGCTTAGTTTCGTAGTAGGCTTATTATCAATAACTCATAGTTATTTAAGATTAGAGAATTAATGGATGTCACCTGGACCACTAGAAACTGTTTAAAAAATCTAATAATGTATTAAAACTGGTAAATTTAAGAGGATCGTTCAAAGGAATACACAAAAGTATAGGTAACGGCCTAGTTTCGCAGTAGGCTTATTATCAATAACTCATAGTTCAATAAGATTAAAGAATTAATAGATGTCACCTGGACGCTAGAAACTGTCTAAAACATCTAATAATAAATTAAAACTGGAAAATTTAAGAGGATGGTTCAAAATAATACACAAAAGTATAGGTGACTGCTTAGTTTTTTAGTATGCTTATTATCAATAACTCATAGTTCTTTAAGATTAGAGAATTAATAGATGTCACGTGGACCGCAAGAAACTGTTTAAAACATCTAATAATATTCTAAAACTGGTAAAGTTAAGAGGATGGTTCAAAAGAATAAACAAAAGTATAGGTAACGGCTTAGTTTCGTAGTAGGCTTATTATCAATAACTCATAGTTCAGTAAGATTAAAGAATTAATAGATATCACCTGGACCGCTAGATATTATTTCAAACGTCTAATAATATTCTAAAACTGGGAAATTTAAGAGGATGGTTCAAAAGAATACACAAAAGTATAGCTAGCTCCTTAGTTTCGTAGTAGGCTTATTATCAATAACTCACAGTTCATTAAGATTAAAGAATTAATAGATGTCACCTGGACTGCTAGAAACTGTTTAAAACATCTAATAATAAACTAAAACTAGTAAATTTAATAGGATGGTTCAAAAGAATACACAAAAGTATAGGTGACTGCTTAGTTTCGTAGTATGCTTATTATCAATAACTCATAGTTCAGTAAGATTAGAGAATTAATAGATGTCACGTGGATCGCAAGAAAATGTTTAAAACATCTAATAATATTCTAAAACTGGTAAATTTAACAGGATGGTTCAAAAGAATACACAAAAGTATAGGTAGTTGCTTAGTTTCGTAGTAGGCTTATTATCAATAACTCATAGTTCTTTAAGATTAGAGAATTAATGGATGTCACCTGGACCGTTAGCTATTATTTAAGACTTATAATAATATCCTAATACTGGTATATTTAATAGGATGGTTTTAAAGAATACACAAAAGTATAGGTAACGACTTAGTTTCGTAGTAGGCTTATTATCAATAACTCATAGTTCATTAAGATTAAAGAATTAATATATGTCACCTGGAGCGCCAGATATTATTTCAAACGTCTAATAATATTCTAAAACTGGGAAATTTAAGGGGATGGTTCAAAAGAATACACAAAAGTATAGCTAGCTCCTTAGTTTCGTAGTAGGCTTATTATCAATAACTCACAGTTCATTAAGATTATAGAATTAATAGATGTCACCTGGACTGCTAGAAACTGTTTAAAACATCTAATAATAAACTAAAACTGGTAAATTTAAGAGGATGGTTCAAAAGAATACACAAAAGTATAGGTGACTGCTTAGTTTCGTAGTAGGCTTATTATCAATAACTCATAGTTCTTTAAGATAAGAGAATTAATAGTTGTCACTTGGACCGCTAGAAACTGTTTAAAACATCTAATAATATACTAAAATTGGTAAATTTAAGAGGATGGTTCAAAAGAATACACAAAAGTATAGGTAGCTGTTTAGTTTCGCAGCAGGCTTATTATCAATAACTCATAGTTCTTTAAGATTAGAGAATTAATGGATGTCACCTAGACCGCTAGAAACTGTTTAAAACATTTAACAATATCCTAAAACTGGTAAATTTATGAGGATGGTTCAAAAGAATATACAAAAGTATAGGTAACGGCTTAGTTTCGTAGTAGCCTTATTATCAATAACTCATAGTTATTTAAGATTAGAGAATTAATGGATGTCACCTGGACCACTAGAATCTGTTTAAAAAATTTAATAATGTATTAAAACTGGTAAATTTAAGAGGATCGTTCAAAGGAATACACAAAAGTATAGGTAACAGCTTAGTTTCGTAGTAGGCTTATTATCAATAACTCATAGTTCATTAAGATTAAAGAATTAATAGATGTCACCTGGACCGCTAGAAACTGTCTAAAACATCTAATAATAATATCCGAAAACTGGTAAATTTAATAGGATGGTTCAAAAGAATACACAAAAGTATAGGTAACGGCTTAGTTTCGTAGTAGGCTTATTATCAATAACTCATAGTTCATTAAGATTAAAGAATTAATAGATGTCACCTGGACCGCTAGAAACTGTCTAAAACATCTAATAATAAACTAAAACTGGAAAATTTAAGAGGATGGTTCAAAAGAATACACAAAAGTATAGGTGACTGCTTAGTTTCGTAGTATGCTTATTATCAATAACTCATAGTTCTTTAAGATTAGAGAATTAATAGATGTCACGTGGACCGCAAGAAACTGTTTAAAACATCTAATAATATTCTAAAACTGGTAAGTTTAAGAGGATGGTTCAAAAGAATACACAAAAGTATAGGTAACGGCTTAGTTTCTTAGTAGGCTTATTATCAATAACTCATAGTTCATTAAGATTAAAGAATTAATAGATGTCACCTGGACCGCTAGAAACTGTCTAAAACATCTAATAATAATATCCTAAAACTGGTAAATTTAATAGGATGGTTCAAAAGAATACACAAAAGTATAGGTAACGGCTTAGTTTCGTAGTAGGCTTATTATCAATAACTCATAGTTATTTAAGATTAGAGAATTAATGGATGTCACCTGGACCACTAGAAACTGTGTAAAAGGTTAAAGGTTATCATGAAAGAGTGGAATTTACGTGTCTTTGGCAATGTGTATGCTAAGCTCAAGCAAGCGCAGTTGACTATGGAAGTGGCGCTTACAATTTCAGATGAGGATCCAGAAGATGTAACTAAGCTGAATTATGCCAAAGAGGCTTCAGTTACACTTCAGGAAATTCGTGCACAACAAGCTACTATGTTGAAGCAAAAGTCAAGAAATAAATGGCTTCAAGAAGGTGCTAGTAATACTTCTTTTTTTCATGCCAATATTAGGACTAGAAGGAGTAGTAACATGATTTCGGAGTTGGTGGATGATAATGGGGTTGTTATAACTGATTGTGACCAAATTAAAGACCACACCGTGGCCTATTTTTAGGATAAATTTAATGGTGCTGAGTTGCCTATTGATGATGCTTTGTTTCAATATGATCATAACATTATTTCCGTGGAAGATAGTCAGAGAATGGATGAGATTCCTACTGTTGAAGAGATTAAGAATGCTGTTTTTGATCTTGGCGCTGATAGTTCCCCTGGGCCGGATGGTTTCTCTGGTTGTTTCTATAGGCATTGCTGGGATGTGTTTCAGCAAGACCTTTTCAATGTTGTCACGTATTGCTGGCGTCGGCAGATGATTCCTCAAGGTACTAATTCTAGTCTTATTATTTTACTTGCCAAGTTTAGAGGGGCCAATTCTCTTAGAAACTTCAGGCCTATTGGTCTTAGTAATTTTTTCTTTAAGATTTTTACTAAGATTTTAGCTACAAGACTGGGGAGTGTTCTTGATAATTTGGTTTCAGAAGAGCAAGTTGCATTTATGAAGGGGAGAAATATTCATGAGAACATTAGTGTGGCGTCGGAGATGATCAATGATTTAAAAACTAAGCGGAGGGATGGTAATTTGGGGTTGAAGCTAGATATTACTCAAGCTTTTGACACGGTTAGCTGGTCCTCTGTCTTAGAGGTTTTTCGAAAATATGGTTTCTCTCATAGATGGTGTTCTTGGATCTGGTCAATCCTTAATTCAGCAAGGATTTCTATTCTTCTTAATGGAAGTCCTGAGGGTTTCTTCACAATCAATAGAGGTCTGAGTCAAGGTGACCCCTTATCTCCCCTTATTTTTGTTCTTATTGAAGATGTTCTGAGTAGAAATCTCACGAAGTTGTTTGTGGAAAAGAAGATGACGCCAATGCTCTCAAAGAAAGGTATTTCTCCCACTCATCTTTTCTTTGCTGATGACATTATGATTTTTTGTAAAGGCAATATGAAGAGTTTGCGTAATCTTCTATCTTTGCTTGGTAAATATCAAAGTGCCTCGGGCAATCTGTTTGTCGTCAAAAGAGTAAGGTTTATTATGGTGGTGGTTCCTTGAGTCGCTGTGGAACAATCACTAACTTGCTTGGTATGGAAGTTTCCAATTTTCCGGACAGGTATTTGGGAGTTCAGATCATGCCTGGGGCTGTTCGATATCGTCACATAAGCAATGTGATTGAGAAAATAAAGAATCAACTTTCGGTTTGGAAGGGAAGATTACTTTCTTTTCAAGACAGAGTTGTTCTTATTAATTCAGTGATAGCTAGCTATGCCATTCACAACATGGCGGTGTACAAGTGGCCTAGAAAGTTTGTTCAGCAGGCGGAAAGAGCCATTCATAATTTTCTTTGGTCTGGTGATGCTGATGTTACTAGGAAATTTGTTGTTGGGTATCCTAAAGTTTGTTGTCCTCTGAAGGAAGGGGGTCTTGGTATAACCAGCATGACTGTTATTAATAAAGCTCTTCTCATGAAGCTGTGGTGGAGTATTCGTTCTTCAGACAAGAAATGGGCTCGTTTTTTGTGGGCAAAGTTTACTACTAGAAATGGTGGTATCAGACTTTATGGTGTGAAATCTTCAATTCTGCCGGGCATTAAATTGATTCATTCTATTGTGGACAAGCATTCTAAGGTTCTTATTGGTGATGGGAGGGCTACATCTCTTTATTTTGATGTTTGGTATGGGAATGAGAGTATTGCTGATATGCTTAATGAAACTGACCTTGACAGAAATGTTAAGGTTAGTGATATTATTGATAAGAATACTTGGCAGTTGCAGGGTATTCATCTCCAGAATTTGATGCGTGCTGGGGTTGTCTTGGAGGATTTGCCTTTGTTGCAAGGTGGGAAGGATTGTAGAATTTGGATGCCAGAGATGAATGGACGTTTTTCTGTTTCATCATCTAAGAATCTCATTAGAGGGGAGTATTCAACTTCAGCGGTGTATGGTCTTTTGTGGAGGAAGGAAATTCATCCTAAACTTGCTGCCCAGAATTGGAAGATTTGTAGAGAGGTTTGTGCTACTCAAGACAAGATTAGGAGTAGATTCAAAATTGAATTAGCCAACAAATGTTACTTATGCAAGGATGATGAGGAATCCTTGAAGCACATTATTTGGAGTTGTCCGTTTGTTATGCAAATCTGGCAGTGGTGTTCAGGTTTGTTTAATTTAAGACCTTATTATGATGTTGTGACCTCATATAAATCAGCAAAAGGTAGGAGTCGTATTATTAAGGATTTATGGCTTCTTGCTAACTTGGTGATTCGCTCGGAGTTGTGGCAGACTAGGAATTTAGCTTGTTTTCAAAATTTGGCAGCTAACATTCACTTCTTTAAGAAGAGAGTTTTCTTTTTGGTTCATGAATATTCTGTTAGGGTGAAGATTTCCATGCGTAATACTTCAGTAGATTTGGAGATTTTGAACCACTTCCGTGTGGCTCATAGGCAGGTTCATCAGGTCGATCCAATTGAAGTTTTTTGGCATCCTCCTAATAGGGATGAGATTTTATTATGTTGTGATGGTGCGGCAAAAGGAAACCCAGGTGTTGCAGGGGCTGGTGTTGTGGTGCGTGATGCGGATTGTAACTTTGTTGGGGCTATGAGCATTGGGATTGGAATTACAAATAATTTCTTGGCTGAACTTTACGGAGTTATTGTTGGTTTAGAATGGGCTTTGAAGTGGAATATGAGAAAGGTTCTTGTGCGTTCAGATTCAATGGGAGCTATTGCTGCCTTGACGGGTACAAATCTTCCTTGGTTTGTTAAACATAGGTGGAGAAGAATTAATAACAGTTATGATTCTATTCGTTTTGTTCATACTTTTCGTGAGGCAAATTTTGCAGCTGATTGTATGGCAAAGAGGGGATGTTATCTTAGAAATGGTGAAGGGTTAAGCTTTGATGAAAGGCCGGATTTTCTTAGGCATTTAGAATTTCCATATGTTTCTTATTTCAGATTTAAATAGTTTGTAAGTTTTTGGGGTCTTAGGACCTCTTTTCTTGTGAACTCTTTGTAAATATTGGCTATTCATTAATACAATCTGGATTTAGCAAAAAAAAATTAAGATTAGAGAATTAATGGATGTCACCTGGACCGTTAGCTATTACTTAAGACTTCTAATAATATCCTAAAACTGGTAAATTTAATAGGATGGTTCAAAAGAATACACAAAAGTATAGGTAACGGCTTAGTTTCGTAGTAGGCTTATTATCAATAACTCATAGTTATTTAAGATTAGAGAATTAATGGATGTCACCTGGACCACTAGAAACTGTTTAAAAAATCTAATAATGTATTAAACCTGGTAAATTTAAGAGGATCGTTCAAAGGAATACACAAAAGTATAGGTAACGGCTTAGTTTCGTAGTAGGCTTATTATCAATAACTCATAGTTCATTAAGATTAAAGAATTAATAGATGTCACCTGGACCGCTAGAAACTGTCTAAAACATCTAATAATAAAATAAAACTGGAAAATTTAAGAAGATGGTTCAAAAGAATACACAAAAGTATAGGTGACTGCTTAGTTTCGTAGTATGCTTATTATCAATAACTCATAGTTCTTTAAGATTAGAGAATTAACAGATGTCACGTGGACCGCAAGAAACTGTTTAAAACATCTAATAATATTCTAAAACTGGTAAGTTTAAGAGGATGGTTCAAAAGTATACACAAAAGTATAGGTAACGGCTTAGTTTCGTAGTAGGCTTATTATCAATAACTCATAGTTCATTAAGATTAAAGAATTAATAGATGTCACCTGGACCGCTAGAAACTGTCTAAAACATCTAATAATAATATCCTAAAACTGGTAAATGTAATAGGATGGTTCAAAAGAATACACAAAAGTATAGGTAACGGCTTAGTTTCGTAGTAGGCTTATTATCAATAACTCATAGTTATTTAAGATTAGAGAATTAATGGATGACACCTGGACCACTAGAAACTGTGTAAAAAATCTAATAATGTATTAAAACTGGTAAATTTAAGAGGATCGTTCAAAGGAATACACAAAAGTATAGGTAACGGCTTAGTTTCGTAGTAGGCTTATTATCAATAACTCATAGTTAATTAAGATTAAAGAATTAATAGACGTCACCTGGACCGCTAGAAACTGTCTAAAACATTTAATAATAAACTAAAACTGGAAAATTTAAGAGGATGGTTCAAAAGAATACACAAAAGTATAGGTGTCTGCTTAGTTTCGTAGTATGCTTATTATCAATAACTCATAGTTCTTTAAGATTATAGAATTAATAGATGTCACGTGGACCGCAAGAAAATGTGTAAAACATCTAATAATATTCTAAAACTGGTAATTTTAAGAGGATGGTTCAAAAGAATACACAAAAGTATAGGTAACGGCTTAGTTTCGTAGTAGGCTTATTATCAATAACTCATAGTTATTTAAGATTAGAGAATTAATGGATGTCACCTGGACCACTAGAAACTGTGTAAAAAATCTAATAATGTATTAAAACTGGTAAATTTAAGAGGATCGTTCAAAGGAATACACAAAAGTATAGGTAACGGCTTAGTTTCGTAGTAGGCTTATTATCAATAACTCATAGTTCATTAAGATTAAAGAATTAAAAGATGTCACCTGGACCGCTAGAAACTGTCTAAAACATCTAATAATAAACTAAAACTGGAAAATTTAAGAGGATGGTTCAAAAAAATACACGAAAGTATAGGTGACTGCTTAGTTTCGTAGTATGCTTATTATCAATAACTCATAGTTCTTTAAGATTATAGAATTAATAGATGTCACGTGGACCGCAAGAAACTATTTAAAACATCTAATAATATTCTAAAACTGGTAAGTTTAAGAGGATGGTTCAAAAGAAGTATAGGTAACGACTTAGTTTCGTAGTAGGCTTATTATCAATAACTCATAGTTATTTAAGATTAGAGAATTAATGGATGTCACCTGGACCACTAGAAACTGTTTAAAAAATCTAATAATATTCTAAAACTGGTAAATTTAAGAGGATGGTTCAAAAGAATAAACAAAAGTATAGGTAGTTTCTTAGTTTCGTAGTATGCTTATTATCAATAACTCATAGTTCTTTAAGATTAGAGAATTAATGGATGTCACCTGGACCGTTAGCTATTATTTAAGACTTCTAATAATATCCTAAAACTGGTAAATTTAATAGGATGGTTCAAAAGAATACACAAAAGTATAGGTAACGGCTTAGTTTCGTAGTAGGCTTATTATCATAACTCATAGTTATTTAAGATTAGAGAATTAATGGATGTCACCTGGACCACTAGGAACTGTGTAAAAAATCTAGTAATGTATTAAAACTGGTAAATTTAAGAGGATCGTTCAAAGGAATACACAAAAGTATAGGTAACGGCTTAGTTTCGTAGTAGGCTTATTATCAATAACTCATAGTTCATTAAGATTAAAGAGTTAATAGACGTCACCTGGACCGCTAGAAACTGTCTAAAACATTTAATAATAAACTAAAACTGGAAAATTTAAGAGGATGGTTCAAAAGAATACACAAAAGTATAGGTGTCTGCTTAGTTTCGTAGTATGCTTATTATCAATAACTCATAGTTCTTTAAGATTATAGAATTAATAGATGTCACGTGGACCGCAAGAAAATGTGTAAAACATCTAATAATATTCTAAAACTGGTAATTTTAAGAGGATGGTTCAAAAGAATACACAAAAGTATAGGTAACGGCTTAGTTTCGTAGTAGGCTTATTATCAATAACTCATAGTTATTTAAGATTAGAGAATTAATGGATGTCACCTGGACCACTAGAAACTGTGTAAAAAATCTAATAATGTATTAAAACTGGTAAAATTAAAAGGATCGTTCAAAGGAATACACAAAAGTATAGGTAACGGCTTAGTTTCGTAGTAGGCTTATTATCAATAACTCATTGTTCATTAAGATTAAAGAATTAATAGATGTCACCTGGACCGCTAGAAACTGTCTAAAACATTTAATAATAAACTAAAACTGGAAAATTTAAGAGGATGGTTCAAAAGAATACACAAAAGTATAGGTGTCTGCTTAGTTTCGTAGTATGCTTATTATCAATAACTCATAGTTCTTTAAGATTATAGAATTAATAGATGTCACGTGGACCGCAAGAAAATGTGTAAAACATCTAATAATATTCTAAAACTGGTAAGTTTAAGAGGATGGTTCAAAAGAATACACAAAAGTATAGGTAACGGCTTAGTTTCGTAGTAGCCTTATTATCAATAACTCATAGTTATTTAAGATTAGAGAATTAATGGATGTCACCTGGACCACTAGAAACTGTGTAAAAAATCTAATAATGTATTAAAACTGGTAAATTTAAGAGGATCGTTCAAAGGAATACACAAAAGTATAGGTAACGGCTTAGTTTCTTAGTAGGCTTATTATCAATAACTCATAGTTCATTAAGATTAAAGAATTAAAAGATGTCACCTGGACCGCTAGAAACTGTCTAAAACATCTAATAATAAACTAAAACTGGAAAATTTAAGAGGATGGTTCAAAAAAATACACGAAAGTATAGGTGACTGCTTAGTTTCGTAGTATGCTTATTATCAATAACTCATAGTTCTTTAAGATTATAGAATTAATAGATGTCACGTGGACCGCAAAAAACTATTTAAAACATCTAATAATATTCTAAAACTGGTAAGTTTAAGAGGATGGTTCAAAAGAAGTATAGGTAACGACTTAGTTTCGTAGTAGGCTTATTATCAATAACTCATAGTTATTTAAGATTAGAGAATTAATGGATGTCACCTGGACCACTAGAAACTGTTTAAAAAATCTAATAATATTCTAAAACTGGTAAATTTAAGAGGATGGTTCAAAAGAATAAACAAAAGTATAGGTAGTTTCTTAGTTTCGTAGTATGCTTATTATCAATAACTCATAGTTCTTTAAGATTAGAGAATTAATGGATGTCACCTGGACCGTTAGCTATTATTTAAGACTTCTAATAATATCCTAAAACTGGTAAATTTAATAGGATGGTTCAAAAGAATACACAAAAGTATAGGTAACGGCTTAGTTTCGTAGTAGGCTTATTATCATAACTCATAGTTATTTAAGATTAGAGAATTAATGGATGTCACCTGGACCATTAGGAACTGTGTAAAAAATCTAATAATGTATTAAAACTGGTAAATTTAAGAGGATCGTTCAAAGGAATACACAAAAGTATAGGTAACGGCTTAGTTTCGTAGTAGGCTTATTATCAATAACTCATAGTTCATTAAGATTAAAGAGTTAATAGACGTCACCTGGACCGCTAGAAACTGTCTAAAACATTTAATAATAAACTAAAACTGGAAAATTTAAGAGGATGGTTCAAAAGAATACACAAAAGTATAGGTGTCTGCTTAGTTTCGTAGTATGCTTATTATCAATAACTCATAGTTCTTTAAGATTATAGAATTAATAGATGTCACGTGGACCGCAAGAAAATGTTTAAAACATCTAATAATATTCTAAAACTGGTAATTTTAAGAGGATGGTTCAAAAGAATACACAAAATTATAGGTAACAGCTTAGTTTCGTAGTAGGCTTATTATCAATAACTCATAGTTATTTAAGATCAGAGAATTAATGGATGTCACCTGGACCACTAGAAACTGTGTAAAAAATCTAATAATGTATTAAAACTGGTAAATTTAAAAGGATCGTTCAAAGGAATACACAAAAGTATAGGTAACGGCTTAGTTTCGTAGTAGGCTTATTATCAATAACTCATTGTTCATTAAGATTAAAGAATTAATAGATGTCACCTGGACCGCTAGAAACTGTCTAAAACATTTAATAATAAACTAAAACTGGAAAATTTAAGAGGATGGTTCAAAAGAATACACAAAAGTATAGGTGTCTGCTTAGTTTCGTAGTATGCTTATTATCAATAACTCATAGTTCTTTAAGATTATAGAATTAATAGATGTCACGTGGACCGAAAGAAAATGTGTAAAACATCTAATAATATTCTAAAACTGGTAAGTTTAAGAGGATGGTTCAAAAGAATACACAAAAGTATAGGTAACGGCTTAGTTTCGTAGTAGCCTTATTATCAATAACTCATAGTTATTTAAGATTAGAGAATTAATGGATGTCACCTGGACCACTAGAAACTGTGTAAAAAATCTAATAATGTATTAAAACTGGTAAATTTAAGAGGATCGTTCAAAGGAATACACAAAAGTATAGGTAACGGCTTAGTTTCGTAGTAGGCTTATTATCAATAACTCATAGTTCATTAAGATTAAAGAATTAAAAGATGTCACCTGGACCGCTAGAAACTGTTTAAAACATCTAATAATAAACTAAAACTGGAAAATTTAAGAGGATGGTTCAAAAGAATACACAAAAGTATAGGTGACTGCTTAGTTTCGTAGTATGCTTATTATCAATAACTCATAGTTCTTTAAGATTATAGAATTAATAGATGTCACGTGGACCGCAACAAACTATTTAAAACATCTAATAATATTCTAAAACTGGTAAGTTTAAGAGGATGGTTCAAAAGAATACACAAAAGTATAGGTAACGGCTTAGTTTCGTAGTAGCCTTATTATCAATAACTCATAGTTATTTAAGATTAGAGAATTAATGGATGTCACCTGGACCACTAGAAACTGTGTAAAATATCTAATAATGTATTAAAACTGGTAAATTTAAGAGGATCGTTCAAAGGAATACACAAAAGTATAGGTAACGGCTTAGTTTCGTAGTAGGCTAATTATCAATAACTCATAGTTCATTAAGATTAAAGAATTAAAAGATGTCACCTGGACCGCTAGAAACTGTTTAAAACATCTAATAATAAACTAAAACTGGAAAATTTAAGAGGATGGTTCAAAAGAATACACAAAAGTATAGGTGACTGCTTAGTTTCGTAGTATGCTTATTATCAATAACTCATAGTTCTTTAAGATTATAGAATTAATAGATGTCACGTGGAACGCAACAAACTATTTAAAACATCTAATAATATTCTAAAACTGGTAAGTTTAAGAGGATGGTTCAAAAGAAGTATAGGTAACGACTTAGT
Organism: Papaver somniferum; assembly: GCF_003573695.1. Lineage (NCBI taxonomy): Eukaryota > Viridiplantae > Streptophyta > Magnoliopsida > Ranunculales > Papaveraceae > Papaver > Papaver somniferum. The sequence goes on along the minus strand of NC_039363.1, from coordinate 24,168,305 downwards.
TTCGTAGTAGGCTTATTATCAATAACTCATAGTTATTTAAGATTAGAGAATTAATGGATGTCACCTGGACCACTAGAAACTGTTTAAAAAATCTAATAATATTCTAAAACTGGTAAATTTAAGAGGATGGTTCAAAAGAATAAACAAAAGTATAGGTAGTTTCTTAGTTTCGTAGTATGCTTATTATCAATAACTCATAGTTCTTTAATATTAGAGAATTAATGGATGTCACCTGGACCGTTAGCTATTATTTAAGACTTCTAATAATATCCTAAAACTGGTAAATTTAATAGGATGGTTCAAAAGAATACACAAAAGTATAGGTAACAGCTTAGTTTCGTAGTAGGCTTATTATCAATAACTCATAGTTATTTAAGATCAGAGAATTAATGGATGTCACCTGGACCACTAGAAACTGTGTAAAAAATCAAATAATGTATTAAAACTGGTAAATTTAAGAGGATCGTTCAAAGGAATACAAAAAAGTATAGGTAACGGCTTAGTTTCGTAGTAGGCTTATTATCAATAACTCATAGTTCATTAAGATTAAAGAATTAATAGATGTCACCTGGACCGCTAGAAACTGTCTAAAACATTTAATAATAAACTAAAACTGGAAAATTTAAGAGGATGGTTCAAAAGAATACACAAAAGTATAGGTGTCTGCTTAGTTTCGTAGTATGCTTATTATCAATAACTCATAGTTCTTTAAGATTATAGAATTAATAGATGTCACGTGGACCGCAAGAAAATGTGTAAAACATCTAATAATATTCTAAAACTGGTAAGTTTAAGAGGATGGTTCAAATGAATACACAAAAGTATAGGTAACGGCTTAGTTTCGTAGTAGCCTTATTATCAATAACTCATAGTTATTTAAGATTAGAGAATTAATGGATGTCACCTGGACCACTAGAAACTGTGTAAAAAATCTAATAATGTATTAAAACTGGTAAATTTAAGAGGATCGTTCAAAGGAATACACAAAAGTATAGGTAACGGCTTAGTTTCGTAGTAGGCTTATTATCAATAACTCATAGTTCATTAAGATTAAAGAATTAAAAGATGTCACCTGGACCGCTAGAAACTGTTTAAAACATCTAATAATAAACTAAAACTGGAAAATTTAAGAGGATGGTTCAAAAGAATACACAAAAGTATAAGTGACTGCTTAGTTTCGTAGTATGCTTATTATCAATAACTCATAGTTCTTTAAGATTATAGAATTAATAGATGTCACGTGGACCGCAACAAACTATTTAAAACATCTAATAATATTCTAAAACTGGTAAGTTTAAGAGGATGGTTCAAAAGAAGTATAGGTAACGACTTAGTTTCGTAGTAGGCTTATTATCAATAACTCATAGTTATTTAAGATTAGAGAATTAATGGATGTCACCTGGACCACTAGAAACTGTTTAAAAAATCTAATAATATTCTAAAACTGGTAAATTTAAGAGGATGGTTCAAAAGAATAAACAAAAGTATAGGTAGTTTCTTAGATTCGTAGTATGCTTATTATCAATAACTCATAGTTCTTTAAGATTAGAGAATTAATGGATGTCACCTGGACCGTTAGCTATTATTTAAGACTTCTAATAATATCCTAAAACTGGTAAATTTAATAGGATGGTTCAAAAGAATACACAAAAGTATAGGTAACGGCTTAGTTTCGTAGTAGGCTTATTATCATAACTCATAGTTATTTAAGATTAGAGAATTAATGGATGTCACCTGGACCACTAGGAACTGTGTAAAAAATCTAGTAATGTATTAAAACTGGTAAATTTAAGAGGATCGTTCAAAGGAATACACAAAAGTATAGGTAACGGCTTAGTTTCGTAGTAGGCTTATTATCAATAACTCATAGTTCATTAAGATTAAAGAGTTAATAGACGTCACCTGGACCGCTAGAAACTGTCTAAAACATTTAATAATAAACTAAAACTGGAAAATTTAAGAGGATGGTTCAAAAGAATACACAAAAGTATAGGTGTCTGCTTAGTTTCGTAGTATGCTTATTATCAATAACTCATAGTTCTTTAAGATTATAGAATTAATAGATGTCACGTGGACCGCAAGAAAATGTGTAAAACATCTAATAATATTCTAAAACTGGTAATTTTAAGAGGATGGTTCAAAAGAATACACAAAAGTATAGGTAACGGCTTAGTTTCGTAGTAGGCTTATTATCAATAACTCATAGTTATTTAAGATTAGAGAATTAATGGATGTCACCTGGACCACTAGAAACTGTGTAAAAAATCTAATAATGTATTAAAACTGGTAAATTTAAGAGGATCGTTCAAAGGAATACACAAAAGTATAGGTAACGGCTTAGTTTCGTAGTAGGCTTATTATCAATAACTCATAGTTCATTAAGATTAAAGAATTAAAAGATGTCACCTGGACCGCTAGAAACTGTCTAAAACATCTAATAATAAACTAAAACTGGAAAATTTAAGAGGATGGTTCAAAAAAATACACGAAAGTATAGGTGACTGCTTAGTTTCGTAGTATGCTTATTATCAATAACTCATAGTTCTTTAAGATTATAGAATTAATAGATGTCACGTGGACCGCAAGAAACTATTTAAAACATCTAATAATATTCTAAAACTGGTAAGTTTAAGAGGATGGTTCAAAAGAAGTATAGGTAACGACTTAGTTTCGTAGTAGGCTTATTATCAATAACTCATAGTTATTTAAGATTAGAGAATTAATGGATGTCACCTGGACCACTAGAAACTGTTTAAAAAATCTAATAATATTCTAAAACTGGTAAATTTAAGAGGATGGTTCAAAAGAATAAACAAAAGTATAGGTAGTTTCTTAGTTTCGTAGTATGCTTATTATCAATAACTCATAGTTCTTTAAGATTAGAGAATTAATGGATGTCACCTGGACCGTTAGCTATTATTTAAGACTTCTAATAATATCCTAAAACTGGTAAATTTAATAGGATGGTTCAAAAGAATACACAAAAGTATAGGTAACGGCTTAGTTTCGTAGTAGGCTTATTATCATAACTCATAGTTATTTAAGATTAGAGAATTAATGGATGTCACCTGGACCACTAGGAACTGTGTAAAAAATCTAATAATGTATTAAAACTGGTAAATTTAAGAGGATCGTTCAAAGGAATACACAAAAGTATAGGTAACGGCTTAGTTTCGTAGTAGGCTTATTATCAATAACTCATAGTTCATTAAGATTAAAGAGTTAATAGACGTCACCTGGACCGCTAGAAACTGTCTAAAACATTTAATAATAAACTAAAACTGGAAAATTTAAGAGGATGGTTCAAAAGAATACACAAAAGTATAGGTGTCTGCTTAGTTTCGTAGTATGCTTATTATCAATAACTCATAGTTCTTTAAGATTATAGAATTAATAGATGTCACGTGGACCGCAAGAAAATGTTTAAAACATCTAATAATATTCTAAAACTGGTAATTTTAAGAGGATGGTTCAAAAGAATACACAAAATTATAGGTAACAGCTTAGTTTCGTAGTAGGCTTATTATCAATAACTCATAGTTATTTAAGATCAGAGAATTAATGGATGTCACCTGGACCACTAGAAACTGTGTAAAAAATCTAATAATGTATTAAAACTGGTAAATTTAAGAGGATCGTTCAAAGGAATACACAAAAGTATAGGTAGCGGCTTAGTTTCGTAGTAGGCTTATTATCAATAACTCATAGTTCATTAAGATTAAAGAATTAATAGATGTCACCTGGACCGCTAGAAACTGTCTAAAACATTTAATAATAAACTAAAACTGGAAAATTTAAGAGGATGGTTCAAAAGAATACACAAAAGTATAGGTGTCTGCTTAGTTTCGTAGTATGCTTATTATCAATAACTCATAGTTCTTTAAGATTATAGAATTAATAGATGTCACGTGGACCGCAAGAAAATGTGTAAAACATCTAATAATATTCTAAAACTGGTAAGTTTAAGAGGATGGTTCAAATGAATACACAAAAGTATAGGTAACGGCTTAGTTTCGTAGTAGCCTTATTATCAATAACTCATAGTTATTTAAGATTAGAGAATTAATGGATGTCACCTGGACCACTAGAAACTGTGTAAAAAATCTAATAATGTATTAAAACTGGTAAATTTAAGAGGATCGTTCAAAGGAATACACAAAAGTATAGGTAACGGCTTAGTTTCGTAGTAGGCTTATTATCAATAACTCATAGTTCATTAAGATTAAAGAATTAAAAGATGTCACCTGGACCGCTAGAAACTGTTTAAAACATCTAATAATAAACTAAAACTGGAAAATTTAAGAGGATGGTTCAAAAGAATACACAAAAGTATAGGTGACTGCTTAGTTTCGTAGTATGCTTATTATCAATAACTCATAGTTCTTTAAGATTATAGAATTAATAGATGTCACGTGGACCGCAACAAACTATTTAAAACATCTAATAATATTCTAAAACTGGTAAGTTTAAGAGGATGGTTCAAAAGAATACACAAAAGTATAGGTAACGGCTTAGTTTCGTAGTAGCCTTATTATCAATAACTCATAGTTATTTAAGATTAGAGAATTAATGGATGTCACCTGGACCACTAGAAACTGTGTAAAATATCTAATAATGTATTAAAACTGGTAAATTTAAGAGGATCGTTCAAAGGAATACACAAAAGTATAGGTAACGGCTTAGTTTCGTAGTAGGCTAATTATCAATAACTCATAGTTCATTAAGATTAAAGAATTAAAAGATGTCACCTGGACCGCTAGAAACTGTTTAAAACATCTAATAATAAACTAAAACTGGAAAATTTAAGAGGATGGTTCAAAAGAATACACAAAAGTATAGGTGACTGCTTAGTTTCGTAGTATGCTTATTATCAATAACTCATAGTTCTTTAAGATTATAGAATTAATAGATGTCACGTGGAACGCAACAAACTATTTAAAACATCTAATAATATTCTAAAACTGGTAAGTTTAAGAGGATGGTTCAAAAGAAGTATAGGTAACGACTTAGTTTCGTAGTAGGCTTATTATCAATAACTCATAGTTATTTAAGATTAGAGAATTAATGGATGTCACCTGGACCACTAGAAACTGTTTAAAAAATCTAATAATATTCTAAAACTGGTAAATTTAAGAGGATGGTTCAAAAGAATAAACAAAAGTATAGGTAGTTTCTTAGTTTCGTAGTATGCTTATTATCAATAACTCATAGTTCTTTAATATTAGAGAATTAATGGATGTCACCTGGACCGTTAGCTATTATTTAAGACTTCTAATAATATCCTAAAACTGGTAAATTTAATAGGATGGTTCAAAAGAATACACAAAAGTATAGGTAACGGCTTAGTTTCGTAGTAGGCTTATTATCATAACTCATAGTTATTTAAGATTAGAGAATTAATGGATGTCACCTGGACCACTAGAAACTGTGTAAAAAATCTAATAATGTATTAAAACTGGTAAATTTAAGAGGATCGTTCAAAGGAATACACAAAAGTATAGGTAACGGCTTAGTTTCGTAGTAGGCTTATTATCAATAACTCATAGTTCATTAAGATTAAAGAGTTAATAGACGTCACCTGGACCGCTAGAAACTGTCTAAAACATTTAATAATAAACTAAAACTGGAAAATTTAAGAGGATGGTTCAAAAGAATACACAAAAGTATAGGTGTCTGCTTAGTTTCGTAGTATGCTTATTATCAATAACTCATAGTTCTTTAAGATTATATAATTAATAGATGTCACGTGGACCGCAAGAAAATGTTTAAAACATCTAATAATATTCTAAAACTGGTAATTTTAAGAGGATGGTTCAAAAGAATACACAAAAGTATAGGTAACAGCTTAGTTTCGTAGTAGGCTTATTTTCAATAACTCATAGTTATTTAAGATCAGAGAATTAATGGATGTCACCTGGACCACTAGAAACTGTGTAAAAAATCTAATAATGTATTAAAACTGGTAAATTTAAGAGGATCGTTCAAAGGAATACACAAAAGTATAGGTAACGGCTTAGTTTCGTAGTAGGCTTATTATCAATAACTCATAGTTCATTAAGATTAAAGAATTAAAAGATGTCACCTGGACCGCTAGAAACTGTTTAAAACATCTAATAATAAACTAAAACTGGAAAATTTAAGAGGATGGTTCAAAAGAATACACAAAAGTATAGGTGACTGCTTAGTTTCGTAGTATGCTTATTATCAATAACTCATAGTTCTTTAAGATTATAGAATTAATAGATGTCACGTGGACCGCAACAAACTATTTAAAACATCTAATAATATTCTAAAACTGGTAAGTTTAAGAGGATGGTTCAAAAGAATACACAAAAGTATAGGTAACGGCTTAGTTTCGTAGTAGCCTTATTATCAATAACTCATAGTTATTTAAGATTAGAGAATTAATGGATGTCACCTGGACCACTAGAAACTGTGTAAAAAATCTAATAATGTATTAAAACTGGTAAATTTAAGAGGATCGTTCAAAGGAATACACAAAAGTATAGGTAACGGCTTAGTTTCGTAGTAGGCTAATTATCAATAACTCATAGTTCATTAAGATTAATGAATTAAAAGATGTCACCTGGACCGCTAGAAACTGTTTAAAACATCTAATAATAAACTAAAACTGGAAAATTTAAGAGGATGGTTCAAAAGAATACACAAAAGTATAGGTGACTGCTTAGTTTCGTAGTATGCTTATTATCAATAACTCATAGTTCTTTAAGATTATAGAATTAATAGATGTCACGTGGACCGCAACAAACTATTTAAAACATCTAATAATATTCTAAAACTGGTAAGTTTAAGAGGATGGTCCAAAAGAAGTATAGGTAACGACTTAGTTTCGTAGTAGGCTTATTATCAATAACTCATAGTTATTTAAGATTAGAGAATTAATGGATGTCACCTGGACCACTAGAAACTGTTTAAAAATCTAATAATATTCTAAAACTGGTAAATTTAAGAGGATGGTTCAAAAGAATAAACAAAAGTATAGGTAGTTTCTTAGTTTCGTAGTATGCTTATTATCAATAACTCATAGTTCTTTAATATTAGAGAATTAATGGATGTCACCTGGACCGTTAGCTATTATTTAAGACTTCTAATAATATCCTAAAACTGGTAAATTTAATAGGATGGTTCAAAAGAATACACAAAAGTATAGGTAACGGCTTAGTTTCTTAGTAGGCTTATTATCATAACTCATAGTTATTTAAGATTAGAGAATTAATGGATGTCACCTGGACCACTAGAAACTGTGTAAAAAATCTAATAATGTATTAAAACTGGTAAATTTAAGAGGATCGTTCAAAGGAATACACAAAAGTATAGGTAACGGCTTAGTTTCGTAGTAGGCTTATTATCAATAACTCATAGTTCATTAAGATTAAAGAGTTAATAGACGTCACCTGGACCGCTAGAAACTGTCTAAAACATTTAATAATAAACTAAAACTGGAAAATTTAAGAGGATGGTTCAAAAGAATACACAAAAGTATAGGTGTCTGCTTAGTTTCGTAGTATGCTTATTATCAATAACTCATAGTTCTTTAAGATTATAGAATTAATAGATGTCACGTGGACCGCAAGAAAATGTTTAAAACATCTAATAATATTCTAAAACTGGTAATTTTAAGAGGATGGTTCAAAAGAATACACAAAAGTATAGGTAACAGCTTAGTTTCGTAGTAGGCTTATTATCAATAACTCATAGTTATTTAAGATCAGAGAATTAATGGATGTCACCTGGACCACTAGAAACTGTGTAAAAAATCTAATAATGTATTAAAACTGGTAAATTTAAGAGGATCGTTCAAAGGAATACACAAAAGTATAGGTAACGGCTTAGTTTCGTAGTAGGCTTATTATCAATAACTCATAGTTCATTAAGATTAAAGAATTAAAAGATGTCACCTGGACCGCTAGAAACTGTTTAAAACATCTAATAATAAACTAAAACTGGAAAATTTAAGAGGATGGTTCAAAAGAATACACAAAAGTATAGGTGACTGCTTAGTTTCGTAGTATGCTTATTATCAATAACTCATAGTTCTTTAAGATTATAGAATTAATAGATGTCACGTGGACCGCAACAAACTATTTAAAACATCTAATAATATTCTAAAACTGGTAAGTTTAAGAGGATGGTTCAAAAGAATACACAAAAGTATAGGTAACGGCTTAGTTTCGTAGTAGCCTTATTATCAATAACTCATAGTTATTTAAGATTAGAGAATTAATGGATGTCACCTGGACCACTAGAAACTGTGTAAAAAATCTAATAATGTATTAAAACTGGTAAATTTAAGAGGATCGTTCAAAGGAATACACAAAAGTATAGGTAACGGCTTAGTTTCGTAGTAGGCTTATTATCAATAACTCATAGTTCATTAAGATTAAAGAATTAAAAGATGTCACCTGGACCGCTAGAAACTGTTTAAAACATCTAATAATAAACTAAAACTGGAAAATTTAAGAGGATGGTTCAAAATAATACACAAAAGTATAGGTGACTGCTTAGTTTCGTAGTATGCTTATTATCAATAACTCATAGTTCTTTAAGATTATAGAATTAATAGATGTCACGTGGACCGCAAGAAACTATTTAAAACATCTAATAATATTCTAAAACTGGTAAGTTTAAGAGGATGGTTCAAAAGAAGTATAGGTAACGACTTAGTTTCGTAGTAGGCTTATTATCAATAACTCATAGTTATTTAAGATTAGAGAATTAATGGATGTCACCTGGACCACTAGAAACTGTTTAAAAAATCTAATAATATTCTAAAACTGGTAAATTTAAGAGGATGGTTCAAAAGAATAAACAAAAGTATAGGTAGTTTCTTAGTTTCGTAGTATGCTTATTATCAATAACTCATAGTTCTTTAAGATTAGAGAATTAATGGATGTCACCTGGACCGTTAGCTATTATTTAAGACTTCTAATAATATCCTAAAACTGGTAAATTTAATAGGATGGTTCAAAAGAATACACAAAAGTATAGGTAACGGCATAGTTTCGTAGTAGGCTTATTATCAATAACTCATAGTTATTTAAGATTAGAGAATTAATGGATGTCACCTGGACCACTAGAAACTGTTTAAAAAATCTAATAATGTATTAAAACTGGTAAATTTAAGAGGATCGTTCAAAGGAATACACAAAAGTATAGGTAACGGCTTAGTTTCGTAGTAGGCTTATTATCAATAACTCATAGTTCATTAAAATTAAAGAATTAATAGATGTCACCTGGACCGCTGGAAACTGTCTAAAACATCTAATAATAAAATAAAACTGGAAAATTTAAGAGGATGATTCAAAAGAATACACAAAAGTATAGGTGACTGCTTAGTTTCGTAGTATGCTTATTATCAATAACTCATAGTTCATTAAGAATAAAGAATTAATAGATGTCACGTGGACCGCAAGAAACTGTTTAAAACATCTAATAATATTCTAAAACTGATATAGTTAAGAGGATGGTTCAAAAGAATAAACAAAAGTATAGGTAACGGCTTAGTTTCGTAGTAGGCTTATTGTCAATAACTCATAGTTCAGTAAGAATAAAGAATTAATAGATGTCACCTGGACCGCTAGATATTATTTCAAACGTCTAATAATATTCTAAAACTGGGAAATTTAAGAGGATGGTTCAAAAGAATACACAAAAGTATAGCTAGCTCCTTATTTTCGTAGTAGGCTTATTATCAATAACTCACAGTTCATTAAGATTAAAGAATTAATAGATGTCACCTGGACTGCTAGAAACTGTTTAAAACATCTAATAATAAACTAAAACTGGTAAATTTAAGAGGATGGTTCAAAAGAATACACAAAAGTATAGGTGACTGCTTAGTTTCGTAGTATGCTTATTATCAATAACTCATAGTTCAGTAAGATTAGAGAATTAATAGATGTCACGTGGACCGCAAGAAAATGTTTAAAACATCTAATAATATTCTAAAACTGGTAAATTTAAGAGGTGGTTCAAAAGAATACACAAAAGTATAGGTTGTTGCTTAGTTTCGTAGTAGGCTTATTATAAATAACTCATAGATCTTTAAGATTAGAGAATTAATGGATGTCACCTGGACCGTTAGCTATTATTTAAGACTTCTAATAATATCCTAAAACTGGTAAATTTAATAGGATGATTTTAAAGAATACACAAAAGTATAGGTAACGGCTTAGTTTCGTAGTAGGCTTATTATCAATAACTCATAGTTCATTAAGATTAAAGAATTAATATATGTCACCTGGACCGCTAGATATTATTTCAAACGTCTAATAATATTCTAAAACTGGGAAATTTAAGAGGATGGTTCAAAAGAATACACAAAAGTATAGGTAACGGCTTAGTTTCGTAGTAGGCTTATTATCAATAACTCATAGTTCATTAAGATTAAAGAATTAATATATGTCACCTGGACCGCTAGATATTATTTCAAACGTCTAATAATATTCTAAAACTGGTAAATTTAAGAGGATGGTTCAAAAGAATACACAAAAGTATAGGTAGTTTCTTAGTTTCGTAGTATGCTTATTATCAATAACTCATAGTTCTTTAAGATTAGAGAATTAATGGATGTCACCTGGACCGTTAGCTATTATTTAAGACTTCTAATAATATCCTAAAACTGGTAAATTTAATAGGATGGTTCAAAAGAATACACAAAAGTATAGGTAACGGCATAGTTTTGTAGTAGGCTTATTATCAATAACTCATAGTTATTTAAGATTAGAGAATTAATGGATGTCACCTGGACCACTAGAAACTGTTTAAAAAATCTAATAATGTATTAAAACTGGTAAATTTAAGAGGATCGTTCAAAGGAATACACAAAAGTATAGTTAACGGCTTAGTTTCGTAGTAGGCTTATTATCAATAACTCATAGTTCATTAAAATTAAAGAATTAATAGATGTCACCTGGACCGCTAGAAACTGTCTAAAACATCTAATAATAAAATAAAACTGGAAAATTTAAGAGGATGGTTCAAAAGAATACACAAAAGTATAGGTGACTGCTTAGTTTCGTAGTATGCTTATTATCAATAACTCATAGTTCATTAAGAATAAAGAATTAATAGATGTCACCTGGACCGCTAGATATTATTTCAAACGTCTAATAATATTCTAAAACTGGGAAATTTAAGAGGATGGTTCAAAAGAATACACAAAAGTATAGCTAGCTCCTTATTTTCGTAGTAGGCTTATTATCAATAACTCACAGTTCATTAAGATTAAAGAATTAATAGATGTCACCTGGACTGCTAGAAACTGTTTAAAACATCTAATAATAAACTAAAACTGGGAAATTTAAGAGGATGGTTCAAAAGAATACACAAAAGTATAGCTAGCTCCTTATTTTCGTAGTAAGCTTATTATCAATAACTCACAGTTCATTAAGATTAAAGAATTAATAGATGTCATCTGGACTGCTAGAAACTGTTTAAAACATCTAATAATAAACTAAAACTGGTGAATACACAAAAGTATAGGTGACTGCTTAGTTTCGTAGTATGCTTATTATCAATAACTCATAGTTCTTTAAGATTAGAGAATTAATAGATGTCACGTGGACCGCAAGAAACTGCTTAAAACATCTAATAATATTCTAAAAATGGTAAAGTTAAGAGGATGGTTCAAAAGAATAAACAAAAGTATAGGTAACTGCTTAGTTTCGTAGTAGGCTTATTATCAATAACTCATAGTTCAGTAAGATTAAAGAATTAATAGATGTCACCTGGACCGCTAGATATTATTTCAAACGTCTAATAATATTCTAAAACTGGGAAATTTAAGAGGATGGTTCAAAAGAATACACAAAAGTATGGCTAGCTCGTTAGTTTCGTAGTAGGCTTATTATCAATAACTCACAGTTCATTAAGATTAAAGAATTAATAGATGTCACCTGGACTGCTAGAAACTATTTAAAACATCTAATAATAAACTAAAACTGGTAAATTTAAGAGGATGGTTCAAAAGAATACACAAAAGTATAGGTGACTGCTTAGTTTCGTAGTAGGCTTATTATCAATAACTCATAGTTCTTTAAGATAAGAGAATTAATAGTTGTCACTTGGACCGCTAGAAACTGTTTAAAACATCTAATAATATACTAAAACTGGTAAATTTAAGAGGATGGTTCAAAAGAATACACAAAAGTATAGCTAGCTCCTTAGTTTCGTAGTAGGCTTATTATCAATAACTCACAGTTCATTAAGATTAAAGAATTAATAGATGTCACCTGGACTGCTAGAAACTATTTAAAACATCTAATAATAAACTAAAACTGGTAAATTTAAGAGGATGGTTCAAAAGAATACACAAAAGTATAGGTGACTGCTTAGTATCGTAGTATGCTTATTATCAATAACTCATAGTTCAGTAAAATTAGAGAATTAATAGATGTCACGTGGACCGCAAGAAAATGTTTAAAACATCTAATAATATTCTAATACTGGTAAATTTAAGAGTATGGTTCAAAAGAATACACAAAAGTATAGGTAGTTGCTTAGTTTCGTAATAGGCTTATTATCAATAACTCATAGTTCTTTAAGATTAGAGAATTAATGGATGTCACCTGGACCGTTAGCTATTATTTAAGACTTCTAATAATATCCTAAAACTGGTAAATTTAATAGGATGGTTCAAAAGAATACACAAAAGTATAGGTAACGGCTTAGTTTCGTAGTAGACTTATTATCAATAACTCATAGTTCATTAAGATTAAAGATTTAATATATGTCACCTGGACCGCTAGATATTATTTCAAACGTCTAATAATATCCTAATACTGGGAAATTTAAGAGGATGGTTCAAAAGAGTACACAAAAGTATAGCTAGATCCTTAGTTTCGTAGTAGGCTTATTATCAATAACTCACAGTTCATTAAGATTAAAGAATTAATAGATGTCACCTGGACTGCTAGAAACTGTTTAAAACATCTAATAATAAACTAAAACTGGTAAATTTAAGAGGATGGTTCAAAAGAATACACAAAAGTATAGGTGACTGCTTAGTTTCGTAGTAGGCTTATTATCAATAACTCATAGTTCTTTAAAATAAGAGAATTAATAGTTGTCACTTGGACCGTTAGAAACTGTTTAAAACATCTAATAATATACTAAAACTAGTAAATTTAAGAGGATGGTTCAAAAGAATACACAAAAGTATAGGTGACTGCTTAGTTTCGTAGTAGGCTTATTATCAATAACTCATAGTTCTTTAAGATAAGAGAATTAATAGTTGTCACTTGGACCGCTAAAAACTGTTTAAAACATCTAATAATATACTAAAACTGGTAAATTTAAGAGGATGTTTCAAAAGAATACACAAAAGTATAGCTAGCTCCTTAGTTTCGTAGTAGGCTTACTATCAATAACTCACAGTTCATTAAGATTAAAGAATTAATAGATGTCACCTGGACTGCTAGAAACTATTTAAAACATCTAATATAAACTAAAACTGGTAAATTTAAAAGGATGGTTCAAAAGAATACACAAAAGTATAGGTGACTGCTTAGTTTCGTAGTATGCTTATTATCAATAACTCATAGTTCAGTAAGATTAGAGAATTAATAGATGTCACGTGGACCGCAAGAAAATGTTTAAAACATCTAATAATATTCTAAAACTGGTAAATTTAAGAGGATGGTTCAAAAGAATACACAAAAGTATAGGTAGTTGCTTAGTTTCGTAGTAGGCTTATTATCAATAACTCATAGTTCTTTAAGATTAGAGAATTAATGGATGTCACCTGGACCGTTAGCTATTATTTAAGACTTCTAATAATATCCTAAAACTGGTAAATTTAATAGGATGGGTCAAAAGAATACACAAAAGTATAGGTAACGGCTTAGTTTCCTAGTAGGCTTATTATCAATAACTCATAGTTCATTAAGATTAAAGATTTAATATATGTCACCTAGACCGCTAGATATTATTTCAAATGTCTAATAATATTCTAAAACTGGGAAATTTAAGAGGATGGTTCAAAAGAGTACACAAAAGTATAGCTAGATCCTTAGTTTCGTAGTAGGCTTATTATCAATAACTCACAGTTCATTAAGATTAAAGAATTAATAGATGTCACCTGGACTGCTAGAAACTGTTTAAAACATCTAATAATAAACTAAAACTGGTAAATTTAAGAGGATGGTTCAAAAGAATACACAAAAGTATAGGTGACTGCTTAGTTTCGTAGTATGCTTATTATCAATAACTCATAGTTCAGTAAGATTAGAGAATTAATAGATGTCACGTGGACCGCAAGAAAATGTTTAAAACATCTAATAATATTCTAAAACTGGTAAATTTAAGAGGATGGTTCAAAAGAATACACAAAAGTATAGGTAGTTGCTTAGTTTCGTAGTATGCTTATTATCAATAACTCATAGTTCTTTAAGATTAGAGAATTAATGGATGTCACCTGGACCGTTAGCTATTATTTAAGACTTCTAATAATATCCTAAAACTGGTAAATTTAATAGGATGGTTCAAAAGAATACACAAAAGTATAGGTAACGGCTTAGTTTCGTAGTAGGCTTATTATCATAACTCATAGTTATTTAAGATTAGAGAATTAATGGATGTCACCTGGACCACTAGGAACTGTGTAAAAAATCTAGTAATGTATTAAAACTGGTAAATTTAAGAGGATCGTTCAAAGGAATACACAAAAGTATAGGTAACGGCTTAGTTTCGTAGTAGGCTTATTATCAATAACTCATAGTTCATTAAGATTAAAGAGTTAATAGACGTCACCTGGACCGCTAGAAACTGTCTAAAACATTTAATAATAAACTAAAACTGGAAAATTTAAGAGGATGGTTCAAAAGAATACACAAAAGTATAGGTGTCTGCTTAGTTTCGTAGTATGCTTATTATCAATAACTCATAGTTCTTTAAGATTATAGAATTAATAGATGTCACGTGGACCGCAAGAAAATGTTTAAAACATCTAATAATATTCTAAAACTGGTAATTTTAAGAGGATGGTTCAAAAGAATACACAAAATTATAGGTAACAGCTTAGTTTCGTAGTAGGCTTATTATCAATAACTCATAGTTATTTAAGATCAGAGAATTAATGGATGTCACCTGGACCACTAGAAACTGTGTAAAAAATCTAATAATGTATTAAAACTGGTAAATTTAAGAGGATCGTTCAAAGGAATACACAAAAGTATAGGTAGCGGCTTAGTTTCGTAGTAGGCTTATTATCAATAACTCATAGTTCATTAAGATTAAAGAATTAATAGATGTCACCTGGACCGCTAGAAACTGTCTAAAACATTTAATAATAAACTAAAACTGGAAAATTTAAGAGGATGGTTCAAAAGAATACACAAAAGTATAGGTGTCTGCTTAGTTTCGTAGTATGCTTATTATCAATAACTCATAGTTCTTTAAGATTATAGAATTAATAGATGTCACGTGGACCGCAAGAAAATGTGTAAAACATCTAATAATATTCTAAAACTGGTAAGTTTAAGAGGATGGTTCAAATGAATACACAAAAGTATAGGTAACGGCTTAGTTTCGTAGTAGCCTTATTATCAATAACTCATAGTTATTTAAGATTAGAGAATTAATGGATGTCACCTGGACCACTAGAAACTGTGTAAAAAATCTAATAATGTATTAAAACTGGTAAATTTAAGAGGATCGTTCAAAGGAATACACAAAAGTATAGGTAACGGCTTAGTTTCGTAGTAGGCTTATTATCAATAACTCATAGTTCATTAAGATTAAAGAATTAAAAGATGTCACCTGGACCGCTAGAAACTGTTTAAAACATCTAATAATAAACTAAAACTGGAAAATTTAAGAGGATGGTTCAAAAGAATACACAAAAGTATAGGTGACTGCTTAGTTTCGTAGTATGCTTATTATCAATAACTCATAGTTCTTTAAGATTATAGAATTAATAGATGTCACGTGGACCGCAACAAACTATTTAAAACATCTAATAATATTCTAAAACTGGTAAGTTTAAGAGGATGGTTCAAAAGAATACACAAAAGTATAGGTAACGGCTTAGTTTCGTAGTAGCCTTATTATCAATAACTCATAGTTATTTAAGATTAGAGAATTAATGGATGTCACCTGGACCACTAGAAACTGTGTAAAAAATCTAATAATGTATTAAAACTGGTAAATTTAAGAGGATCGTTCAAAGGAATACACAAAAGTATAGGTAACGGCTTAGTTTCGTAGTAGGCTTATTATCAATAACTCATAGTTCATTAAGATTAAAGAATTAAAAGATGTCACCTGGACCGCTAGAAACTGTTTAAAACATCTAATAATAAACTAAAACTGGAAAATTTAAGAGGATGGTTCAAAATAATACACAAAAGTATAGGTGACTGCTTAGTTTCGTAGTATGCTTATTATCAATAACTCATAGTTCTTTAAGATTATAGAATTAATAGATGTCACGTGGACCGCAAGAAACTATTTAAAACATCTAATAATATTCTAAAACTGGTAAGTTTAAGAGGATGGTTCAAAAGAAGTATAGGTAACGACTTAGTTTCGTAGTAGGCTTATTATCAATAACTCATAGTTATTTAAGATTAGAGAATTAATGGATGTCACCTGGACCACTAGAAACTGTTTAAAAAATCTAATAATATTCTAAAACTGGTAAATTTAAGAGGATGGTTCAAAAGAATAAACAAAAGTATAGGTAGTTTCTTAGTTTCGTAGTATGCTTATTATCAATAACTCATAGTTCTTTAAGATTAGAGAATTAATGGATGTCACCTGGACCGTTAGCTATTATTTAAGACTTCTAAAAATATCCTAAAACTGGTAAATTTAATAGGATGGTTCAAAATAATACACAAAAGTATAGGTAACGGCATAGTTTCGTAGAAGGCTTATTATCAATAACTCATAGTTATTTAAGATTAGAGAATTAATGGATGTCACCTGGACCACTAGAAACTGTTTAAAAAATCTAATAATGTATTAAAACTGGTAAATTTAAGAGGATCGTTCAAAGGAATACACAAAAGTATAGGTAACGGCTTAGTTTCGTAGTAGGCTTATTATCAATAACTCATAGTTCATTAAGATTAAAGAATTAATAGATGTCACCTGGACCGCTAGAAACTGCCTAAAACATCTAATAATAAGCTAAAACTGGAAAATTTAAGAGGATGGTTCAAAAGAATACACAAAAGTATAGGTGACTGCTTAGTTTCGTAGTATGCTTATTATCAATAACTCATAGTTCTTTAAGATTAGAGAATTAATAGATGTCACGTGGACCGCAAGAAACTGTTTAAAACATCTAATAATATTCTAAAACTGGTAAGTTTAAGAGGATGGTTCAAAAGAATACACAAAAGTATAGGTAACGGCTTAATTTCGTAGTAGGCTTATTATCAATAACTCATAGTTCATTAAGATTAAAGAATTAATAGATGTCACCTGGACCGCTAGAAACTGTCTAAAACATCTAATAATAATATCCGAAAACTGGTAAATTTAATAGGATGGTTCAAAAGAATACACAAAAGTATAGGTAATGGCTTAGTTTCGTAGTAGGCTTATTATCAATAACTCATAGTTATTTAAGATTAGAGAATTAATGGATGTCACCTGGTCCACTAGAAACTGTGTAAAAAATCTAATAATGTATTAAAACTGGTAAATTTAAGAGGATCGTTCAAAGGAATACACAAAAGTATAGGTAACGGCTTAGTTTCGTAGTAGGCTTATTATCAATAACTCATAGTTCATTAAGATTAAAGAATTAATAGATGTCACCTGGACCGCTAGAAACTGTCTAAAACATCTAATAATAAACTAAAACTGGAAAATTTAAGAGGATGGTTCAAAAGAATACACAAAAGTATAGGTGACTGCTTAGTTTCGTAGTATGCTTATTATCAATAACTCATAGTTCTTTAAGATTATAGAATTAATAGATGTCACGTGGACCGCAAGAAACTGTTTAAAACATCTAATAATATTCTAAAACTGGTAACTTTAAGAGGATGGTTCAAAAGAATACACAAAAGTATAGGTAACGGCTTAGTTTCGTAGTAGGCTTATTATCAATAATTCATAGTTATTTAAGTTTAGAGAATTAATGGATGTCACCTGGACCACTAGAAACTGTTTAAAAAATCTAATAATATTCTGAAACTGGTAAATTTAAGAGGATGGTTCAAAAGAATACACAAAAGTATAGGTAGTTTCTTAGTTTCGTAGTATGCTTATTATCAATAACTCATAGTTCTTTAAGATTAGAGAATTAATGGATGTCACCTGGACCGTTAGCTATTATTTAAGACTTCTAATAATATCCTAAAACTGGTAAATTTAATAGGATGGTTCAAAAGAATACACAAAAGTATAGGTAACGGCATAGTTTCGTAGTAGGCTTATTATCAATAACTCATAGTTATTTAAGATTAGAGAATTAATGGATGTCACCTGGACCACTAGAAACTGTTTAAAAAATCTAATAATGTATTAAAACTGGTAAATTTAAGAGGATCGTTCAAAGGAATACACAAAAGTATAGGTAACGGCTTAGTTTCGTAGTAGGCTTATTATCAATAACTCATAGTTCATTAAAATTAAAGAATTAATAGATGTCACCTGGACCGCTGGAAACTGTCTAAAACATCTAATAATAAAATAAAACTGGAAAATTTAAGAGGATGATTCAAAAGAATACACAAAAGTATAGGTGACTGCTTAGTTTCGTAGTATGCTTATTATCAATAACTCATAGTTCATTAAGAATAAAGAATTAATAGATGTCACGTGGACCGCAAGAAACTGTTTAAAACATCTAATAATATTCTAAAACTGATATAGTTAAGAGGATGGTTCAAAAGAATAAACAAAAGTATAGGTAACGGCTTAGTTTCGTAGTAGGCTTATTGTCAATAACTCATAGTTCAGTAAGAATAAAGAATTAATAGATGTCACCTGGACCGCTAGATATTATTTCAAACGTCTAATAATATTCTAAAACTGGGAAATTTAAGAGGATGGTTCAAAAGAATACACAAAAGTATAGCTAGCTCCTTATTTTCGTAGTAGGCTTATTATCAATAACTCACAGTTCATTAAGATTAAAGAATTAATAGATGTCACCTGGACTGCTAGAAACTGTTTAAAACATCTAATAATAAACTAAAACTGGTAAATTTAAGAGGATGGTTCAAAAGAATACACAAAAGTATAGGTGACTGCTTAGTTTCGTAGTATGCTTATTATCAATAACTCATAGTTCAGTAAGATTAGAGAATTAATAGATGTCACGTGGACCGCAAGAAAATGTTTAAAACATCTAATAATATTCTAAAACTGGTAAATTTAAGAGGATGGTTCAAAAGAATACACAAAAGTATAGGTAGTTGCTTAGTTTCGTAGTAGGCTTATTATCTATAACTCATAGTTCTTTAAGATTAGAGAATTAATGGATGTCACCTGGACCGTTAGCTATTATTTAAGACTTCTAATAATATCCTAAAACTGGTAAATTTAATAGGATGGTTCAAAATAATACACAAAAGTATAGGTAACGGCTTAGTTTCCTAGTAGGCTTATTATCAATAACTCATAGTTCATTAAGATTAAAGATTTAATATATGTCACCTAGACCGCTAGATATTATTTCAAATGTCTAATAATATTCTAAAACTGGGAAATTTAAGAGGATGGTTCAAAAGAGTACACAAAAGTATAGCTAGATCCTTAGTTTCGTAGTAGGCTTATTATCAATAACTCACAGTTCATTAAGATTAAAGAATTAATAGATGTCACCTGGACTGCTAGAAACTGTTTAAAACATCTAATAATAAACTAAAACTGGTAAATTTAAGAGGATGGTTCAAAAGAATACACAAAAGTATAGGTGACTGCTTAGTTTCGTAGTAGGTTTATTATCAATAACTCATAGTTCTTTAAGATAAGAAAATTAATAGATGTCACCTGGACTGCTAGAAACTGTTTAAAACATCTAATAATAAACTAAAACTGGTAAATTTAAGAGGATGGTTCAAAAGAATACACAAAAGTATAGGTGACTGCTTAGTTTCGTAGTAGGTTTATTATCAATAACTCATAGTTCTTTAAGATAAGAAAATTAATAGATGTCACCTGGACCACAAGAAACTGTTTAAAACATCTAATAATGTACTAAAACTGGTAAATTTAAGAGGATCGTTCAAAGGAATACATAAAAGTGTAGGTAACGGCTTAGTTTCGTAGTAGGCTTATTATCAATAACTCATAGTTCATTAAGATTAAAGAATTAATAGATGTCACCTGGAATGCTAGAAATTGTTTAAAACATCTAATAATAAACTAAAACTGGTAAATTTATTAGGATGGTTCAAAATAATACACAAAAGTATAAGCAGCTGCTTAATTTTGTTGTAGGCTTATTATATATAACTCATAGTTCTTTAAGATTAGAGAATTAATAGATGTCACCTGGACCGCAAGAAACTCTTTAAAAAATCGAATAATATACTAAAACTGATAAATTTAAGAGGGTGGTCCAAAAGAATACACAAAAGTATAGGTAGATGCTTAGTTTCGTAGTAGGCTTATTAGCAATAACTCATAGTTCTTTAAGATTAGAGAATTAATAGACGTCACCTGGACCGCTAGAAACTGTCTAAAACATCTAATAATAAACTAAAACTTGAAAATTTAAGAGGATGGTTCAAAAGAATACACAAAAGTATAGGTAGATGCTTAGTTTCGTAGTATGCTTATTATCAATAACTCATAGTTCTTTAAGATTAGAGAATTAATAGATGTCACGTGGACCGCAAGAAACTGCTTAAAACATCTAATAATATTCTAAAAATGGTAAAGTTAAGAGGATGGTTCAAAAGAATAAACAAAAGTATAGGTAACGGCTTAGTTTCGTAGTAGCCTTATTATCAATAACTCATAGTTCAGTAAGATTAAAGAATTAATAGATGTCACCTGGACCGCTAGATATTATTTCAAACGTCTAATAATATTCTAAAACTGGGAAATTTAAGAGGATGGTTCAAAAGAATACACAAAAGTATAGCTAGCTCCTTAGTTTCGTAGTATGCTTATTATCAATAACTCATAGTTCAGTAAGATTAGAGAATTAATAGATGTCACGTGGACCGCAAGAAACTATTTAAAACATCTAATAATAAACTAAAACTGGTAAATTTAAGAGGATGGTTCAAAAGAATACACAAAAGTATAGGTGACTGCTTAGTTTCGTAGTAGGCTTATTATCAATAACTCATAGTTCTTTAAGATAAGAGAATTAATAGTTGTCACTTGGACCGCTAGAAACTGTTTAAAATATCTAATAATATACTAAAACTGGTAAATTTAAGAGGATGGTTCAAAAGAATACACAAAAGTATAGGTGACTGCTTAGTTTCGTAGTAGGCTTATTATCAATAACTCATAGTTCTTTAAGATAAGAGAATTAATAGTTGTCACTTGGACCGCTAGAAACTGTTTAAAACATCTAATAATATACTAAAACTGGTAAATTTAAGAGGATGGTTAAAATAATACACAAAAGTATAGCTAGCTCCTTAGTTTCGTAGTAGGCTTATTATCAATAACTCACAGTTCATTAAGATTAAAGAATTAATAGATGTCACCTGGACTGCTAGAAACTATTTAAAACATCTAATATAAACTAAAACTGGTAAATTTAAGATGATGGTTCAAAAGAATACACAAAAGTATAGGTGACTGCTTAGTTTCGTAGTATGCTTATTATCAATAACTCATAGTTCAGTAAGATTAGAGAATTAATAGATGTCACGTGGACCGCAAGAAAATGTTTAAAACATCTAATAATATCCTAAAACTGGTAAATTTAATAGGATTGTTCAAAAGAATACATAAAAGTATAGGTAGTTGCTTAGTTTCCTAGTAGGCTTATTATCAATAACTCATAGTTCATTAAGATTAAAGATTTAATATATGTCACCTAGACCGCTAGATATTATTTCAAATGTCTAATAATATTCTAAAACTGGGGAATTTAAGAGGATGGTTCAAAAGAGTACACAAAATTATAGATAGATCCTTAGTTTCGTAGTATGCTTATTATCAATAATTCATAGTTCAGTAAGATTAGAGAATTAATAGATGTCACGTGGACCGCAAGAAAATGTTTAAAACATCTAATAATATTCTAAAACTGGTAAATTTAAGAGGATGGTTCAAAAGAATACACAAAAGTATAGGTAGTTGCTTAGTTTCGTAGTAGGCTTATTATCAATAACTCATAGTTCTTTAAGATTAGAGAATTAATGGATGTCACCTGGACCGTTAGCTATTATTTAAGACTTCTAATAATATCCTAAAACTGGTAAATTTAATAGGATGGTTCAAAATAATACACAAAAGTATACCTAGCTCCTTAGTTTCGTAGTAGGTTTATTATCAATAACTCACAGTTCATTAAGATTAAAGAATTAATAGATGTCACCTGGACTGCTAGAAACTATTTAAAACATCTAATAATAAACTAAAACTGGTAAATTTAAGAGGATGGTTCAAAAGAATACACAAAAGTATAGGTGACTGCTTAGTTTCGTAGTATGCTTATTATCAATAACTCATAGTTCAGTAAGATTAGAGAATTAATAGATGTCACGTGGACCGCAAGAAAATGTTTAAAACATCTAATAATATTCTAAAACTGGTAAATTTAAGAGGATGGTTCAAAAGAATACACAAAAGTATAGGTAGTTGCTTAGTTTCGTAGTAGGCTTATTATCAATAACTCATAGTTCTTTAATATTGGAGAATTAATGGATGTCACCTGGACCGTTAGCTATTATTTAAGACTTCTAATAATATCCTAAAACTGGTAAATTTAATAGGATGGTTCAAAAGAATACACAAAAGTATAGGTAACGGCTTAGTTTCCTAGTAGGCTTATTATCAATAACTCATAGTTCATTAAGATTAAAGATTTAATATATGTCACCTGGACTGCTAGAAACTATTTAAAACATCTAATATAAACTAAAACTGGTAAATTTAAGAGGATGGTTCAAAAGAATACACAAAAATATAGGTGACTGCTTAGTTTCGTAGTATGCTTATTATCAATAACTCATAGTTCAGTAAGATTAGAGAATTAATAGATGTCACGTGGACCGCAAGAAAATGTTTAAAACATCTAATAATATTCTAAAACTGGTAAATTTAAGAGGATGGTTCATAAGAATACACAAAAGTATAGGTAACGGCTTAGTTTCGTAGTAGCCTTATTATCAATAACTCATAGTTCAGTAAGATTAAAGAATTAATAGATGTCACCTGGACCGCTAGATATTATTTCAAACGTCTAATAATATTCTAAAACTGGGAAATTTAAGAGGATGGTTCAAAAGAATACACAAAAGTATAGCTAGCTCCTTAGTTTCGTAGTATGCTTATTATCAATAACTCATAGTTCAGTAAGATTAGAGAATTAATAGATGTCACGTGGACCGCAAGAAAATGTTTAAAACATCTAATAATATTCTAAAACTGGTAAATTTAAGAGGATGGTTCAAAAGAATACACAAAAGTATAGGTGACTGCTTAGTTTCGTAGTAGGCTTATTATCAATAACTCATAGTTCTTTAAGATAAGAGAATTAATAGTTGTCACTTGGACCGCTAGAAACTGTTTAAAACATCTAATAATATACTAAAACTGGTAAATTTAAGAGGATGGTTCAAAATAATACACAAAAGTATACCTAGCTCCTTAGTTTCGTAGTAGGTTTATTATCAATAACTCACAGTTCATTAAGATTAAAGAATTAATAGATGTCACCTGGACTGCTAGAAACTATTTAAAACATCTAATAATAAACTAAAACTGGTAAATTTAAGAGGATGGTTCAAAAGAATACACAAAAGTATAGGTGACTGCTTAGTTTCGTAGTATGCTTATTATCAATAACTCATAGTTATGCAAGATTAGAGAATTAATAGATGTCACCTGGACCACAAGAAACTGTTTAAAACATCTAATAATATACTAAAACTGGTAAATTTAAGAGGATGGTTCAAAAGAATACACAAATGTATAGGTGACTGCTTAGTTTCGTAGTAGGTTTATTATCAATAACTCACAGTTGATTAAGATTAAAGAATTAATAGATGTCACCTGGACTGCTAGAAACTATTTAAAACATCTAATATAAACTAAAACTGGTAAATTTAAGAGGATCGTTCAAAGGAATACATAAAAGTATAGGTAACGGCTTAGTTTCGTAGTAGGCTTATTATCAATAACTCATAGTTCATTAAGATTAAAGAATTAATAGATGTCACCTGGAATGCTAGAAATTGTTTAAAACATCTAATAATAAACTAAAACTGGTAAATTTATTAGGATGGTTCAAAATAATACACAAAAGTATAAGCAGCTGCTTAATTTTGTTGTAGGCTTATTATATATAACTCATAGTTCCTTAAGATTAGAGAATTAATAGATGTCACCTGGACCGCAAGAAACTCTTTAAAAAATCGAATAATATACTAAAACTGATAAATTTAAGAGGGTGGTCCAAAAGAATACACAAAAGTATAGGTAGATGCTTAGTTTCGTAGTAGGCTTATTAGCAATAACTCATAGTTCTTTAAGATTAGAGAATTAATAGACGTCACCTGGACCGCTAGAAACTGTCTAAAACATCTAATAATAAACTAAAACTGGAAAATTTAAGAGGATGGTTCAAAAGAATACACAAAAGTATAGGTGACTGCTTAGTTTCGTAGTATGCTTATTATCAATAACTCATAGTTCTTTAAGATTAGAGAATTAATAGATGTCACGTGGACCGCAAGAAACTGCTTAAAACATCTAATAATATTCTAAAATGGTAAAGTTAAGAGGATGGTTCAAAAGAATAAACAAAAGTATAGGTAGTTGCTTAGTTTCGTAGTAGGCTTATTATCAATAACTCATAGTTCTTTAAGATTAGAGAATTAATGGATGTCACCTGGACCGTTACCTATTATTTAAGACTTCTAATAATATCCTAAAACTGGTAAATTTAATAGGATGGTTCAAAAGAATACACAAAAGTATAGGTAACGGCTTAGTTTCCTAGTAGGCTTATTATCAATAACTCATAGTTCATTAAGATTAAATATTTAATATATGTCACCTAGACCGCTAGATATTATTTCAAACGTCTAATAATATTCTAAAACTGGGAAATTTAAGAGGATGGTTCAAAAGAGTACACAAAAGTATAGCTAGATCCTTAGTTTCGTAGTAGGCTTATTATCAATAACTCACAGTTCATTAAGATTAAAGAATTAATAGATGTCACCTGGACTGCTAGAAACTGTTTAAAACATCTAATAATAAACTAAAACTGGTAAATTTAAGAGGATGGTTCAAAAGAATACACAAAAGTATAGGTGACTGCTTAGTTTCGTAGTAGGTTTATTATCAATAACCCATAGTTCTTTAAGATAAGAAAATTAATAGTTGTCACTTGGACCGCAAGAAACTGTTTAAAACATCTAATAATATACTAAAACTGGTAAATTTAAGAGGATGGTTCAAAAGAATACACAAATGTATAGGTGACTGCTTAGTTTCGTAGTATGCTTATTATCAATAACTCATAGTTATTCAAGATTAGAGAATTAATAGATGTCACCTGGACCACAAGAAACTGTTTAAAACATCTAATAATGTACTAAAACTGGTAAATTTAAGAGGATCGTTCAAAGGAATACATAAAAGTATAGGTAACGGCTTAGTTTCATAGTAGGCTTATTATCAATAACTCATATTCATTAAGATTAAAGAATTAATAGATGTCACCTGGAATGCTAGAAATTGTTTAAAACATCTAATAATAAACTAAAACTGGTAAATTTATTAGGATGGTTCAAAATAATACACAAAAGTATAAGCAGCTGCTTAATTTTGTTGTAGGCTTATTATATATAACTCATAGTTCTTTAAGATTAGAGAATTAATAGATGTCACCTGGACCGCAAGAAACTCTTTAAAAAATCGAATAATATACTAAAACTGATAAATTTAAGAGGGTGGTCCAAAAGAATACACAAAAGTATAGGTAGATGCTTAGTTTCGTAGTAGGCTTATTCGCAATAACTCATAGTTCTTTAAGATTAGAGAATTAATAGACGTCACCTGGACCGCTAGAAACTGTCTAAAACATCTAATAATAAACTAAAACTGGAAAATTTAAGAGGATGGTTCAAAAGAATACACAAAAGTATAGGTGACTGCTTAGTTTCGTAGTATGCTTATTATCAATAACTCATAGTTCTTTAAGATTAGAGAATTAATAGATGTCACGTGGACCGCAAGAAACTGCTTAAAATATCTAATAATATTCTAAAAATGGTAAAGTTAAGAGGATGATTCAAAAGAATAAATAAAAGTATAGGTAACGGCTTAGTTTCGTAGTAGGCTTATTATCAATAACTCATAGTTCAGTAAGATTAAAGAATTAATAGATGTCACCTGGACCGCTAGATATTATTTCAAACGTCTAATAATATTCTAAAACTGGGAAATTTAAGAGGATGGTTCAAAAGAATACACAAAAGTATAGCTAGCTCTTTAGTTTCGTAGTAGGCTTATTATCAATAACTCACAGTTCATTAAGATTAAAGAATTAATAGATGTCACCTGGACTGCTAGAAACTATTTAAAACATCTAATAATAAACTAAAACTGGTAAATTTAAGAGGATGGTTCAAAAGAATACACAAAAGTATAGGTGACTGCTTAGTTTCGTAGTAGGCTTATTATCAATAACTCATTGTTCTTTAAGATAAGAGAATTAATAGTTGTCACTTGGACCGCTAAAAACTGTTTAAAACATCTAATAATATACTAAAACTGGTAAATTTAAGAGGATGGTTCAAAAGAATACACAAAAGTATAGGTGACTGCTTAGTTTCGTAGTAGGCTTATTATCAATAACTCATAGTTCTTTAAGATAAGAGAATTAATAGTTGTCACTTGGACCGCTAGAAACTGTTTAAAAAATCTAATAATATACTAAAACTGGTAAATTTAAGAGGATGGTTCAAAAGAATACACAAAAGTATAGCTAGCTCCTTAGTTTCGTAGTAGGCTTATTATCAATAACTCACAGTTCATTAAGATTAAAGAATTAATAGATGTCACCTGGACTGCTAGAAACTATTTAAAACATCTAATATAAACTAAAACTGGTAAATTTAAGAGGATGGTTCAAAAGAATACACAAAAGTATAGGTGACTGCTTAGTTTCGTAGTATGCTTATTATCCATAACTCATAGTTCAGTAAGATTAGAGAATTAATAGATGTCACGTGGACCGCAAGAAAATGTTTAAAACATCTAATAATATTCTAAAACTGGTAAATTTAAGAGGATGGTTCAAAAGAATACACAAAAGTATAGGTAGTTGCTTAGTTTCGTAGTAGGCTTATTATCAATAACTCATAGTTCTTTAAGATTAGAGAATTAATGGATGTCACCTGGACCGTTAGCTATTATTTAAGACTTCTAATAATATCCTAAAACTGGTAAATTTAATAGGATGGTTCAAAAGAATACACAAAAGTATAGGTAACGGCTTAGTTTCCTAGTAGGCTTATTATCAATAACTCATAGTTCATTAAGATTAAAGATTTAATATATGTCACCTAGACCGCTAGATATTATTTCAAATGTCTAATAATATTCTAAAACTGGGAAATTTAAGAGGATGGTTCAAAAGAGTACACAAAAGTATAGCTAGATCCTTAGTTTCGTAGTAGGCTTATTATCAATAACTCACAGTTCATTAAGATTAAAGAATTAATAGATGTCACCTGGACTGCTAGAAACTGTTTAAAACATCTAATAATAAACTAAAACTGGTGAATTTATTAGGATGGTTCAAAATAATACACAAAAGTATAAGCAGCTGCTTAATTTTGTTGTAGGCTTATTATATATAACTCATAGTTCTTTAAGATTAGAGAATTAATAGATGTCACCTGGACCGCAAGAAACTCTTTAAAAAATCGAATAATATACTAAAACTGATAAATTTAAGAGGGTGGTCCAAAAGAATACACAAAAGTATAGGTAGATGCTTAGTTTCGTAGTAGGCTTATTCGCAATAACTCGTAGTTCTTTAAGATTAGAGAATTAATAGACGTCACCTGGACCGCTAGAAACTGTCTAAAACATCTAATAATAAACTAAAACTGTAAAATTTTAGAGGATGGTTCAAAAGAATACACAAAAGTATAGGTGACTGCTTAGTTTCGTAGTATGCTTATTATCAATAACTCATAGTTCTTTAAGATTAGAGAATTAATAGATGTCACGTGGACCGCAAGAAACTGCTTAAAACATCTAATAATATTCTAAAAATGGTAAAGTTAAGAGGATGGTTCAAAAGAATAAACAAAAGTATAGGTAACGGCTTAGTTTCGTAGTAGGCTTATTATCAATAACTCATAGTTCAGTAAGATTAAAGAATTAATAGATGTCACCTGGACCGCTAGATATTATTTCAAACGTCTAATAATATTCTAAAACTGGGAAATTTAAGAGGATGGTTCAAAAGAATACACAAAAGTATAGCTAGCTCTTTAGTTTCGTAGTAGGCTTATTATCAATAACTCACAGTTCATTAAGATTAAAGAATTAATAGATGTCACCTGGACTGCTAGAAACTATTTAAAACATCTAATAATAAACTAAAACTGGTAAATTTAAGAGGATGGTTCAAAAGAATACACAAAAGTATAGGTGACTGCTTAGTTTCGTAGTAGGCTTATTATCAATAACTCATTGTTCTTTAAGATAAGAGAATTAATAGTTGTCACTTGGACCGCTAAAAACTGTTTAAAACATCTAATAATATACTAAAACTGGTAAATTTAAGAGGATGGTTCAAAAGAATACACAAAAGTATAGGTGACTGCTTAGTTTCGTAGTAGGCTTATTATCAATAACTCATAGTTCTTTAAGATAAGAGAATTAATAGTTGTCACTTGGACCGCTAGAAACTGTTTAAAAAATCTAATAATATACTAAAACTGGTAAATTTAAGAGGATGGTTCAAAAGAATACACAAAAGTATAGCTAGCTCCTTAGTTTCGTAGTAGGCTTATTATCAATAACTCACAGTTCATTAAGATTAAAGAATTAATAGATGTCACCTGGACTGCTAGAAACTATTTAAAACATCTAATATAAACTAAAACTGGTAAATTTAAGAGGATGGTTCAAAAGAATACACAAAAGTATAGGTGACTGCTTAGTTTCGTAGTAGGCTTATTATCAATAACTCATAGTTCTTTAAGATAAGAGAAGTAATAGTTGTCACTTGGACCGCTAGAAACTGTTTAAAACATCTAATAATATACTAAAACTGGTAAATTTAAGAGGATGGTTCAAAAGAATACACAAAAGTATAGCTAGCTCCTTAGTTTCGTAGTAGGCTTATTATCAATAACTCACAGTTCATTAAGATTAAAGAATTAATAGATGTCACCTGGACTGCTAGAAACTATTTAAAACATCTAATATAAACTAAAACTGGTAAATTTAAGAGGATGGTTCAAAAGAATACACAAAAATTAGGTGACTGCTTAGTTTCGTAGTATGCTTATTATCAACAACTCATAGTTCTGTAAGATTAGAGAATTAATATATGTCACCTGGACTGCTAGAAACTATTTAAAACATCTAATATAAACTAAAACTGGTAAATTTAAGAGGATGGTTCAAAATAATACACAAAACTATACCTAGCTCCTTAGTTTCGTAGTAGGTTTATTATCAATAACTCACAGTTCATTAAGATTAAAGAATTAATAGATGTCACCTGGACTGCTAGAAACTATTTAAAACATCTAATAATAAACTAAAACTGGTAAATTTAAGAGGATGGTTCAAAAGAATACACAAAAGTATAGGTGACTGCTTAGTTTCGTAGTATGCTTATTATCAATAACTCATAGTTCAGTAAGATTAGAGAATTAATAGATGTCACGTGGACCGCAAGAAAATGTTTAAAACATCTAATAATATTCTAAAACTGGTAAATTTAAGAGGATGGTTCAAAAGAATACACAAAAGTATAGGTAGTTGCTTAGTTTCGTAGTAGGCTTATTATCTATAACTCATAGTTCTTTAAGATTAGAGAATTAATGGATGTCACCTGGACCGTTAGCTATTATTTAAGACTTCTAATAATATCCTAAAACTGGTAAATTTAATAGGATGGTTCAAAATAATACACAAAAGTATAGGTAACGGCTTAGTTTCCTAGTAGGCTTATTATCAATAACTCATAGTTCATTAAGATTAAAGATTTAATATATGTCACCTAGACCGCTAGATATTATTTCAAATGTCTAATAATATTCTAAAACTGGGAAATTTAAGAGGATGGTTCAAAAGAGTACACAAAAGTATAGCTAGATCCTTAGTTTCGTAGTAGGCTTATTATCAATAACTCACAGTTCATTAAGATTAAAGAATTAATAGATGTCACCTGGACTGCTAGAAACTGTTTAAAACATCTAATAATAAACTAAAACTGGTAAATTTAAGAGGATGGTTCAAAAGAATACACAAAAGTATAGGTGACTGCTTAGTTTCGTAGTAGGTTTATTATCAATAACTCATAGTTCTTTAAGATAAGAAAATTAATAGATGTCACCTGGACTGCTAGAAACTGTTTAAAACATCTAATAATAAACTAAAACTGGTAAATTTAAGAGGATGGTTCAAAAGAATACACAAAAGTATAGGTGACTGCTTAGTTTCGTAGTAGGTTTATTATCAATAACTCATAGTTCTTTAAGATAAGAAAATTAATAGTTGTCACTTGGACCGCTAGAAACTGTTTAAAACATCTAATAATATACTAAAACTGGTAAATTTAAGAGGATGGTTCAAAAGAATACACGAATGTATAGGTGACTGCTTAGTTTCGTAGTATGCTTATTATCAATAACTCATAGTTATTCAAGATTAGAGAATTAATGGATGTCACCTGGACCACAAGAAACTGTTTAAAACATCTAATAATGTACTAAAACTGGTAAATTTAAGATGATCGTTCAAAGGAATACATAAAAGTATACGTAACGGCTTAGTTTCGTAGTAGGCTTATTATCAATAACTCATAGTTCATTAAGATTAAAGAATTAATAGATGTCACCTGGAATGCTAGAAATTGTTTAAAACATCTAATAATAAACTAAAACTGGTAAATTTATTAGGATGGTTCAAAATAATACACAAAAGTATAAGCAGCTGCTTAATTTTGTTGTAGGCTTATTATATATAACTCATAGTTCTTTAAGATTAGAGAATTAATAGATGTCACCTGGACCGCAAGAAACTCTTTAAAAAATCGAATAATATACTAAAACTGATAAATTTAAGAGGGTGGTCCAAAAGAATACACAAAAGTATAGGTAGATGCTTAGTTTCGTAGTAGGCTTATTAGCAATAACTCATAGTTCTTTAAGATTACAGAATTAATAGACGTCACCTGGACCGCTAGAAACTGTCTAAAACATCTAATAATAAACTAAAACTGGAAAATTTAAGAGGATGGTTCAAAAGAATACACAAAAGTATAGGTAGATGCTTAGTTTCGTAGTATGCTTATTATCAATAACTCATAGTTCTTTAAGATTATAGAATTAATAGATGTCACGTGGACCGCAAGAAACTGCTTAAAACATCTAATAATATTCTAAAACTGGTAAATTTAAGAGGATGGTTCAAAAGAATACACAAAAGTATAGGTAGTTGCTTAGTTTCGTAGTAGGCTTATTATCAATAACTCATAGTTCTTTAAGATTAGAGAATTAATGGATGTCACCTGGACCGTTAGCTATTATTTAAGACTTCTAATAATATCCTAAAACTGGTAAATTTAATAGGATGGTTCAAAAGAATACACAAAAGTATAGGTAACGGCTTAGTTTCGTAGTAGGCTTATTATCAATAACTCATAGTTCATTAAGATTAAAGAATTAATAGATGTCACCTGGACCGCTAGAAACTGTCTAAAACATGTAATAATAAAATAAAACTGGTAAATTTAAGAGGATGGTTCAAAAGAATACACAAAAGTATAGGTAGTTGCTTAGTTTCGTAGTAGGCTTATTATCAATAACTCATAGTTCTTTAAGATTAGAGAATTAATGGATGTCACCTGGACCGTTAGCTATTATTTAAGACTTCTAATAATATCCTAAAACTGGTAAATTTAATAGGATGGTTCAAAAGAATACACAAAAGTATAGGTAACGGCTTAGTTTCGTAGTAGGCTTATTATCAATAACTCATAGTTCATTAAGATTAAAGAATTAATAGATGTCACCTGGACTGCTAGAAACTGTTTAAAACATCTAACAATATACTAAAACTGGTAAATTTAAGAGGATGGTTCAAAAGAATACACAAAAGTATAGGTAGCTGTTTAGTTTCGTAGCAGGCTTATTATCAATAACTCATAGTTATTTAAGATTAGAGAATTAATATTTGTCACTTGGACCGCTAGAATCTGTTTAAAACATCTAATAATATACTAAAACTGTTAAATTTAAGAGGATGGTTCAAAAGAATACACAAAAGTATAGGTAGTTGTTTAGTTTCGTAGCAGGCTTATTATCAACAACTCATAGTTCTTTAAGATTAGAGAATTAATAGATGCCACCTAGACCGCTAGAAACTGTTTAAAACATTTAATAATATCCTAAAACTGGTAAATTTATGAGGATGGTTAAAAAGAATATACAAAACTATAGGTAACGACTTAGTTTTGTAGTAGGATTATTATCAATAACTCATAGTTCATTAAGATTAAAGAATAATATATGTCACCTGAACCACTAGATATTATTTAAAACATCTAATAATATTCTAAAACTGGTAAATTTAAGCGGATGGTTCAAAAGAATACACAAAAGTAAAGCAAGCTCCTTAGTTTCGTAGTAGGCTTATTATCAATAACTCATAGTTCTTTATGATTAGAGAATTAATAGATGTCACCTGGACCGCTAGCTATTATTTAAAACTTCTAATAATATACTAAAACTAGTAAATTTAAAAGGATCGTTCAAAAGAATACACAAAAGTATAGGTAACGGCTTAGTTTCGTAGTAGGCGTATTATCAATAACTCATAGTTCATTAAGATTAAAGAATTAATAGATGTCACTTGGACCGCCAGATATTATTTAAAACTTCTAATAATATCCTAAAACTGGTAAATTTAATAGGATGGTTCGAAAGAATACACAAAAATATAGGCAGCTGCTTAGTTTCGTAGTAGGCTTTATAATCAATAACTTATAGTTCTTTAAGATTAGAGAATTAATAGATGTCACCTGGACTGCTAGAAACTGTTTAAAACGTCTAACAATATACTAAAACTAGTAAATTTAAGAGGATGGTTCAAAATAATACACAAATGTATAGGTAACGGCTTAGTTTCGTAGTAGTCTTATTATCAATAACTCATAGTTCATTAAGATTAAAGAATTAATAGATGTCACCTGGACCGCTAGATATTATTTAAAACGTCTAATAATATTCTAAAACTGGGAAATTTAAGAGGATGGTTCAAAATAATACACAAAAGTATAGCTAGCTCCTAAGTTTCGTAGTAGGCTTATTATCAATAACTCATAGTTCATTAAGATTAGAGAATTAATAGATGTCACCTGGACCGCTAGATATTATTTAAAACTTCTAATAATGTATTAAAACTGGTAAATTTAAGAGGATCGTTCAAAGGAATACACAAAAGTATAGGTAACGGCTTAGTTTCGTAGTAGGCTTATTATCTATAACTCATAGTTCTTTAAGATTAGAGAATTAATAGATGTCACCTGGACCGCAAGAACCTCTTTAAAAAATCTAATAATATACTAAAACTAATAAATTTAAGAGGATGGTCCAAAAGAATATACAAAAGTATAGGTAGATGCTTAGTTTCATAGTAGGCTTATTATCAATAACTCATAGTTCATTAAGATTAGAGAATTAATAGATGTCACCTGGACCGCTAGATATTATTTAAAACTTCTAATAATAAACTAAAACTGGTAAATTTAAGAGGATGGTTCAAAAGAATACACAAAAGTATAGGTAACGACTTAGTTTCGTAGTAGGCTTATTATCAATAACTCATAGTTATTTAAGATTAGAGAATTAATGGATGTCACCTGGACCACTAGAAACTGTTTAAAAAATCTAATAATGTATTAAAACTGGTAAATTTAAGAGGATCGTTCAAAGGAATACACAAAAGTATAGGTAACGGCTTAGTTTCGTAGTAGGCTTATTATCAATAACTCATAGTTCATTAAGATTAAAGAATTAATAGATGTCACCTGGACCGCTAGAAACTGTCTAAAACATCTAATAATAAACTAAAACTGGAAAATTTAAGAGGATGGTTCAAAAGAATACACAAAAGTATAGGTGACTGCTTAGTTTCGTAGTATGCTTATTATCAATAACTCATAGTTCTTTAAGATTAGAGAATTAATAGATGTCACGTGGACCGCAAGAAACTGCTTAAAACATCTAATAATATTCTAAAAATGGTAAAGTTAAGAGGATGGTTCAAAAGAATAAACAAAAGTATAGGTAACGGCTTAGTTTCGTAGTAGGCTTATTATCAATAACTCATAGTTCAGTAAGATTAAAGAATTAATAGATGTCACCTGGACCGCAAGATATTATTTCAAACGTCTAATAATATTCTAAAACTGGGAAATTTAAGAGGATGGTTCAAAAGAATACACAAAAGTATAGCTAGCTCTTTAGTTTCGTAGTAGGCTTATTATCAATAACTCACAGTTCATTAAGATTAAAGAATTAATAGATGTCACCTGGACTGCTAGAAACTATTTAAAACATCTAATAATAAACTAAAACTAGTAAATTTAAGAGGATGGTTCAAAAGAATACACAAAAGTATAGGTGACTGCTTAGTTTCGTAGTAGGCTTATTATCAATAACTCATAGTTCTTTAAGATAAGAGAATTAATAGTTGTCACTTGGACCGCTAGAAACTGTTTAAAATATCTAATAATATACTAAAACTGGTAAATTTAAGAGGATGGTTCAAAAGAATACACAAAAGTATAGGTGACTGCTTAGTTTCGTAGTAGGCTTATTATCAATAACTCATAGTTCTTTAAGATAAGAGAATTAATAGTTGTCACTTGGACCGCTAGAAACTGTTTAAAACATCTAATAATATACTAAAACTGGTAAATTTAAGAGGATGGTTCAAAATAATACACAAAAGTATACCTAGCTCCTTAGTTTCGTAGTAGGTTTATTATCAATAACTCACAGTTCATTAAGATTAAAGAATTAATAGATGTCACCTGGACTGCTAGAAACTATTTAAAACATCTAATAATAAACTAAAACTGGTAAATTTAAGAGGATGGTTCAAAAGAATACACAAAAGTATATGTGACTGCTTAGTTTCGTAGTATGCTTATTATCAATAACTCATAGTTCAGTAAGATTAGAGAATTAATAGATGTCACGTGGACCGCAAGAAAATGTTTAAAACATCTAATAATATTCTAAAACTGGTAAATTTAAGAGGATGGTTCAAAAGAATACACAAAAGTATAGGTAGTTGCTTAGTTTCGTAGTAGGCTTATTATCAATAACTCATAGTTCTTTAAGATTGGAGAATTAATGGATGTCACCTGGACCGTTAGCTATTATTTAAGACTTCTAATGATATCCTAAAACTGGTAAATTTAATAGGATGGTTCAAAAGAATACACAAAAGTATAGGTAACGGCTTAGTTTCCTAGTAGGCTTATTATCAATAACTCATAGTTCATTAAGATTAAAGATTTAATATATGTCACCTAGACCGCTAGATATTATTTCAAACGTCTAATAATATTCTAAAACTGGGAAATTTTAGAGGATGGTTCAAAAGGGTACACAAAAGTATAGTTATATCCTTAGTTTCGTAGTAGGCTTATTATCAATAACTCACAGTTCATTAAGATTAAAGAATTAATAGATGTCACCTGGACTGCTAGAAACTGTTTAAAACATCTAATAATAAACTAAAACTGGTAAATTTAAGAGGATGGTTCAAAAGAATACACAAAAGTATAGGTGACTGCTTAGTTTCGTAGTAGGTTTATTATCAATAACTCATAGTTCTTTAAGATAAGAAAATTAATAGATGTCACCTGGACTGCTAGAAACTGTTTAAAACATCTAATAATAAACTAAAACTGGTAAATTTAAGAGGATGGTTCAAAAGAATACACAAAAGTATAGGTGACTGCTTAGTTTCGTAGTAGGTTTATTATCAATAACTCATAGTTCTTTAAGATAAGAAAATTAATAGTTGTCACTTGGACCGCTAGAAACTGTTTAAAACATCTAATAATATACTAAAACTGGTAAATTTAAGAGGATGGTTCAAAAGAATACACGAATGTATAGGTGACTGCTTAGTTTCGTAGTATGCTTATTATCAATAACTCATAGTTATTCAAGATTAGAGAATTAATGGATGTCACCTGGACCACAAGAAACTGTTTAAAACATCTAATAATGTACTAAAACTGGTAAATTTAAGATGATCGTTCAAAGGAATACATAAAAGTATACGTAACGGCTTAGTTTCGTAGTAGGCTTATTATCAATAACTCATAGTTCATTAAGATTAAAGAATTAATAGATGTCACCTGGAATGCTAGAAATTGTTTAAAACATCTAATAATAAACTAAAACTGGTAAATTTATTAGGATGGTTCAAAATAATACACAAAAGTATAAGCAGCTGCTTAATTTTGTTGTAGGCTTATTATATATAACTCATAGTTCTTTAAGATTAGAGAATTAATAGATGTCACCTGGACCGCAAGAAACTCTTTAAAAAATCGAATAATATACTAAAACTGATAAATTTAAGAGGGTGGTCCAAAAGAATACACAAAAGTATAGGTAGATGCTTAGTTTCGTAGTAGGCTTATTAGCAATAACTCATAGTTCTTTAAGATTAGAGAATTAATAGACGTCACCTGGACCGCTAGAAACTGTCTAAAACATCTAATAATAAACTAAAACTTGAAAATTTAAGAGGATGGTTCAAAAGAATACACAAAAGTATAGGTAGATGCTTAGTTTCGTAGTATGCTTATTATCAATAACTCATAGTTCTTTAAGATTAGAGAATTAATAGATGTCACGTGGACCGCAAGAAACTGCTTAAAACATCTAATAATATTCTAAAAATGGTAAAGTTAAGAGGATGGTTCAAAAGAATAAACAAAAGTATAGGTAACGGCTTAGTTTCGTAGTAGCCTTATTATCAATAACTCATAGTTCAGTAAGATTAAAGAATTAATAGATGTCACCTGGACCGCTAGATATTATTTCAAACGTCTAATAATATTCTAAAACTGGGAAATTTAAGAGGATGGTTCAAAAGAATACACAAAAGTATAGCTAGCTCCTTAGTTTCGTAGTATGCTTATTATCAATAACTCATAGTTCAGTAAGATTAGAGAATTAATTGATGTCACGTGGACCGCAAGAAAATGTTTAAAACATCTAATAATATTCTAAAACTGGTAAATTTAAGAGGATGGTTCAAAAGAATACACAAAAGTATAGGTGACTGCTTAGTTTCGTAGTAGGCTTATTATCAATAACTCATAGTTCTTTAAGATAAGAGAATTAATAGTTGTCACTTGGACCGCTAGAAACTGTTTAAAACATCTAATAATATACTAAAACTGGTAAATTTAAGAGGATGGTTCAAAATAATACACAAAAGTATACCTAGCTCCTTAGTTTCGTAGTAGGTTTATTATCAATAACTCACAGTTCATTAAGATTAAAGAATTAATAGATGTCACCTGGACTGCTAGAAACTATTTAAAACATCTAATAATAAACTAAAACTGGTAAATTTAAGAGGATGGTTCAAAAGAATACACAAAAGTATAGGTGACTGCTTAGTTTCGTAGTATGCTTATTATCAATAACTCATAGTTATGCAAGATTAGAGAATTAATAGATGTCACCTGGACCACAAGAAACTGTTTAAAACATCTAATAATATACTAAAACTGGTAAATTTAAGAGGATGGTTCAAAAGAATACACAAATGTATAGGTGACTGCTTAGTTTCGTAGTAGGTTTATTATCAATAACTCACAGTTGATTAAGATTAAAGAATTAATAGATGTCACCTGGACTGCTAGAAACTATTTAAAACATCTAATATAAACTAAAACTGGTAAATTTAAGAGGATCGTTCAAAGGAATACATAAAAGTATAGGTAACGGCTTAGTTTCGTAGTAGGCTTATTATCAATAACTCATAGTTCATTAAGATTAAAGAATTAATAGATGTCACCTGGAATGCTAGAAATTGTTTAAAACATCTAATAATAAACTAAAACTGGTAAATTTATTAGGATGGTTCAAAATAATACACAAAAGTATAAGCAGCTGCTTAATTTTGTTGTAGGCTTATTATATATAACTCATAGTTCCTTAAGATTAGAGAATTAATAGATGTCACCTGGACCGCAAGAAACTCTTTAAAAAATCGAATAATATACTAAAACTGATAAATTTAAGAGGGTGGTCCAAAAGAATACACAAAAGTATAGGTAGATGCTTAGTTTCGTAGTAGGCTTATTAGCAATAACTCATAGTTCTTTAAGATTAGAGAATTAATAGACGTCACCTGGACCGCTAGAAACTGTCTAAAACATCTAATAATAAACTAAAACTGGAAAATTTAAGAGGATGGTTCAAAAGAATACACAAAAGTATAGGTAGATGCTTAGTTTCGTAGTATGCTTATTATCAATAACTCATAGTTCTTTAAGATTAGAGAATTAATAGATGTCACGTGGACCGCAAGAAACTGCTTAAAACATCTAATAATATTCTAAAAATGGTAAAGTTAAGAGGATGGTTCAAAAGAATAAACAAAAGTATAGGTAACGGCTTAGTTTCGTAGTAGCCTTATTATCAATAACTCATAGTTCAGTAAGATTAAAGAATTAATAGATGTCACCTGGACCGCTAGATATTATTTCAAACGTCTAATAATATTCTAAAACTGGGAAATTTAAGAGGATGGTTCAAAAGAATACACAAAAGTATAGCTAGCTCCTTAGTTTCGTAGT
Source organism: Papaver somniferum (assembly GCF_003573695.1). NCBI lineage: Eukaryota > Viridiplantae > Streptophyta > Magnoliopsida > Ranunculales > Papaveraceae > Papaver > Papaver somniferum. The sequence goes on along the minus strand of NC_039363.1, from coordinate 24,129,079 downwards.
AGGCTTATTATCAATAACTCACAGTTCATTAAGATTAAAGAATTAATAGATGTCAACTGGACTGCTAGAAACTATTTAAAACATCTAATAATAAACTAAAACTGGTAAATTTAAGAGGATGGTTCAAAAGAATACACAAAAGTATAGGTGACTGCTTAGTTTCGTAGTATGCTTATTATCAATAACTCATAGTTATGCAAGATTAGAGAATTAATAGATGTCACCTGGACCACAAGAAACTGTTTAAAACATCTAATAATATACTAAAACTGGTAAATTTAAGAGGATGGTTCAAAAGAATACACAAATGTATAGGTGACTGCTTAGTTTCGTAGTAGGCTTATTATCAATAACTCATAGTTCTTTAAGATAAGAGAATTAATAGTTGTCACTTGGACCGCTAGAAACTGTTTAAAACATCTAATAATATTCTAAAACTGGGAAATTTAAGAGGATGGTTCAAAAGAGTACACAAAATTATAGCTAGATCCTTAGTTTCGTAGTAGGCTTATTATCAATAACTCACAGTTCATTAAGATTAAAGAATTAATAGATGTCACCTGGACTGCTAGAAACTGTTTAAAACATCTAATAATAAACTAAAACTGGTAAATTTATTAGGATGGTTCAAAATAATACACAAAAGTATAAGCAGCTGCTTAATTTTGTTGTAGGCTTATTATATATAACTCATAGTTCTTTAAGATTAGAGAATTAATAGATGTCACCTGGACCGCAAGAAACTCTTTAAAAAATCGAATAATATACTAAAACTGATAAATTTAAGCGGGTGGTCCAAAATAATACACAAAAGTATAGGTAGATGCTTAGTTTCGTAGTAGGCTTATTCGCAATAACTCATAGTTCTTTAAGATTAGAGAATTAATAGACGTCACCTGGACCGCTAGAAACTGTCTAAAACATCTAATAATAAACTAAAACTGGAAAATTTAAGAGGATGGTTCAAAAGAATACACAAAAGTATAGGTGACTGCTTAGTTTCGTAGTATGCTTATTATCAATAACTCATAGTTCTTTAAGATTAGAGAATTAATAGATGTCACGTGGACCGCAAGAAACTGCTTAAAACATCTAATAATATTCTAAAAATGGTAAAGTTAAGAGGATGGTTCAAAAGAATAAACAAAAGTATAGGCAACGGCTTAGTTTCGTAGTAGGCTTATTATCAATAACTCATAGTTCAGTAAGATTAAAGAATTAATAGATGTCACCTGGACCGCTAGATATTATTTCAAACGTCTAATAATATTCTAAAACTGGGAAATTTAAGAGGATGGTTCAAAAGAATACACAAAAGTATAGCTAGCTCCTTAGTTTCGTAGTAGGCTTATTATCAATAACTCACAGTTCATTAAGATTAAAGAATTAATAGATGTCACCTGGACTGCTAGAAACTATTTAAAACATCTAATAATAAACTAAAACTGGCAAATTTAAGAGGATGGTTCAAAAGAATACACAAAAGTATAGGTGACTGCTTAGTTTCGTAGTAGGCTTATTATCAATAACTCATAGTTCTTTAAGATAAGAGAATTAATAGTTGTCACTTGGACCGCTAGAAACTGTTTAAAACATCTAATAATATACTAAAACTGGTAAATTTAAGAGGATGGTTCAAAAGAATACACAAAAGTATAGCTAGCTCCTTAGTTTCGTAGTAGGCTTATTATCAATAACTCACAGTTCATTAAGATTAAAGAATTAATAGATGTCACCTGGACTGCTAGAAACTATTTAAAACATCTAATATAAACTAAAACTGGTAAATTTAAAAGGATGGTTCAAAAGAATACACAAAAGTATAGGTGACTGCTTAGTTTCGTAGTATGCTTATTATCAATAACTCATAGTTCAGTAAGATTAGAGAATTAATAGATGTCACGTGGACCGCAAGAAAATGTTTAAAACATCTAATAATATTCTAAAACTGGTAAATTTAAGAGGATGGTTCAAAAGAATACACAAAAGTATAGGTAGTTGCTTAGTTTCGTAGTAGGCTTATTATCAATAACTCATAGTTCTTTAAGATTAGAGAATTAATGGATGTCACCTGGACCGTTAGCTATTATTTAAGACTTCTAATAATATCCTAAAACTGGTAAATTTAATAGGATGGTTCAAAAGAATACACAGAAGTATAGGTAACGGCTTAGTTTCCTAGTAGGCTTATTATCAATAACTCATAGTTCATTAAGATTAAAGATTTAATATATGTCACCTAGACCGCTAGATATTATTTCATTTTTTTTGCTAAATCCAAGTTGTATTAATGAATAACCAATATGTACAAAGTGTTCATAAGAAAAGAGATCATAAGACCCCAAAAACTTACAAACTACTTGAATCTGAAATAAACAACATTAGGAAATTCTAAAGACAAAAGGAAATCAGGCCTTTCATCATAATTTAAACCTTCACCATTACGAAGATAACATCCCCTTTTAGCCATCTTGTCTGCTGCAAAATTAGCCTCACGATAAGTATGAACAAAACGAATAGAGTCATAATTGTTTTGTATTCTTCTCCATCTGTGCTTGACAAACCAAGGAAGATTTGTACCCGTCAATGTCTTAATTGTGCCCATTGAATCAGAACGTACAACCACTTTTTTAACATTCCACTTCATAGCCCACTCCAAACCAACAATAATACCATAAAGTTCAGCTAAGAAATTAGTAGTAGAACCCAAACCAATACTCATAGCACCCAAAAAATTACAATCAGCATCACGAACAACAACACCAGCTCCAGCTATACCCGGATTTCCTTTGGATGCTCCATCACAACATAATAAAATTTCATCCCTATTTGGCGGACTCCAAAAGCACTCAATTGGCTGAACCTGCTTAACCTTCCTATGCATCACACGGAAAAAGTTCAAAAGATCCAAGTCCGTTGTAGTATTATGCATGAAATAGAACACTCTCTTCTTAAAAAAATGAATGCTAACAGAAGAATTCTGAAAACATGCCATATTTCTTGTTTGCCATAATTCCGAGCGAATCACCAAAATAGCTAAAAGCCATAAATCTTTGACAATTCTACTTCTACCCTTTGCTGATTTATATGAATTCACAATATCATAATAAGGTGTTAGATTAAACAAACCTGAACACCACTGCCAAATTTGAGTTGCAAACGTACAACTCCAAATAATATGCTCCAAAGATTCTTCCTCCATGTTGCACAAGTAACATTTGTTGGCCATTTCAACTTTGAATCTACTCCTGATCTTGTCTTGAGTTGCACAAACCTCACGACATATCTTCCAATTCTGAGCAGCCAATTTGGGATGAACTTCTTTCCTCCACAAAAGACCATAAATTGCTGATTTTGGATACGCCCTTCTAATGATATTCTTTGCTGAAGAGACTGAAAAGTGGCCATTCATCTCCGGCATCCAAACTCTACAATCATTCCCTCCTTGTAACAAAGGCAAATTTGTAAGATCCACACCCGCACAGACCAAATTCTGAATATGATCTCCCTGCATCATCCAAGCATTATTAACAATAATATCACTGACCTTGACATTTCTGTCCAAGTCAGTTTCATTAAGCATATCAGCAATACACTCATTACCATACCAAACATCAAAATAAAGAGATGTAGACCTCCCGTCCCCAATTAGAACCTTGGTATTCTTGTCAACAATAGAATGAATCAGTTTCATGCCCGGCAAAATAGAAGAATTTACCCCATAAAGCTTTATACTACCCTGCTTAGTAGTAAATTTCGCCCATAAGAAACGAGCCCATTTCTTGTTAGAAGAACGAACACTCCACCATAGCTTCATAAGAAGAGCCTTATTAGTAACAACCATGCTGGTTATACCAAGACCCCCTTCCTTCAACGGACAGCAAACCTTTGGATATCCAACAACAAATTTCCTTGCAACATCAGCATCACCCGACCAAAGAAAATTACGAATAACTCTTTCAGCCTGTTGAACAAATTTCCTAGGCCATTTGTACACCGCCATGTTGTGAATAGCATAACTCGCTATCACTGAATTGATAAGAACAACTCTATCTTGAAAAGAAAGTAACTTACCTTTCCAAACTGAAAGTTGGTTCTTAATTTTCTCTATCACATTACAAATGTGACGATACTTAACTGCTCCAGGCATAATTTGAACTCCCAAATACCTGTCCGGAAAAGTAGTAACTTCCATACCCAGTAAATTAGTGATAGTCCCACAGCGACTCAAAGAACCACCACCATAATAAATCTTACTCTTTTGACGACAGACAGTTTGGCCCGAGGCACTTTGGTATTTACCAAGCAAAGCAAGAAGATTATGCAGACTCTTCATATTGCCTTTACAAAAAATCATAATGTCATCAGCAAAGAAAAGATGTGTGGGAGAAATACCTCTTTTGGAAAGCATAGGCATCATCATCTTCTCAGAAAACAACTTTGTAAGATTTCTACTAAGAACATCTTCAACCAGAACAAAAATAAGAGGAGATAAAGGATCACCTTGCCGAAGACCTCTATTGATTTTGAAGAATCCCTCTGGACTTCCATTAAGAAGAATAGAAATCCTTGCTGAGTTAAGAATAGCCAAAATCCAAGAACACCAATTTTGAGAGAAACCATACCTTCGAAAAACCTCTAAAACAAATGACCAACTAACCGTGTCAAAAGCTTGAGTAATATCCAGTTTCAACCCCAAATTGCCATCCTTACGTTTGGTTTTCAGATCATTGATCATCTCCGACGCCACAGTAATGTTTTCATGAATGTTCCTCCCCTTCATGAAAGCAACTTGTTCTTCTGAAACCAAATTATCAAGAACACTCCCTAGTCTTGTAGCTAATATCTTAGTAAAAATTGTAAAGAAAAAATTACTAAGACCAATAGGCCGAAAGTTTCGAAGAGTGTTGGCTCCTCTAACCTTGGCAAGAAGAATAATAAGACTAGAATTAGCACCATGAGGAATGATTTTCCGTTGCCAACAGTACGTGATAGCTCTGACAAGGTCATATTGCACCACGTCCCAACAATGCCTATAAAAACAACCAGAGAAACCATCTGGCCCTGGCGCACTATCCGCACCCAAATCAAAAACAGCATTCTTAATCTCCTCCATAGTAGGAATTTCATCCATTCTCTGACTATCCTCCACCGAGATGATGTTATGATCATAATTAAAAAGCTCCTCATCAATAGGCAACTCATCACCATTAAACTTTGACTCAAAAAAAGAAATCGTATAGTCTCTAATTTGATTACAATCAGTAATAACGACCCCATTATCATCCACCAACTCCGAAATCATATTACTACTCCTGCGCATTCTGATATTAGCATGAAAGAAAGAAGTATTACTAGCTCCCTCCAAAAGCCATTTATTACGTGACTTTTGCTTTAGCATAGTAACATGATGAGATCGAATTTCCTGAAGAATAACTGAAGCCTCCTTGGCAGAATTCAGCTTAGTTATATCCTCTGGATCCTCATCCGAAATACGAAGAGCCACTTCCATAGTCAATTCAGCTTGTTTTAGCTTAGCAAAAATATTGCCAAATACATGTAAATTCCAATCCTTCATAGCAACTTTTAACCTCTTGAGCTTGAAAGGAAAAATAGAAGCAGGAGATCCTGTAACCGGTGCATTCCAACAATCACTTACCATTCTCATGAAATCAGAATGAGCAAACCACATCTTCTGAACTCTAAAAGGAGCTCTCTTCGGTCTAGTATTAACAAAAGGAAAGCCAATAAGAGTAGAATGGTCGGAAACTTCACGGGGAAGAGCTTTACACCTCCAATTCTCATACTTAATGAGCCATGCCTCATTAATCAAAGCTCTATCCAGCTTACAAAGGATTCTATGAACACCATATTTCCTATTAGACCAGGTGAATTTAGAACCCAAAAAATCAGCTTCAAAAAGATTATTATCATCCATCCAATCACTAAACTCATTGATGACTGAAGTACGTGGTTGATTGCCTCCTTTTTTCTCCTCATTACGAAGAACACAATTAAAATCACCCATAACCAACCAAGGAGTATTAATATCAACTGAGGAAAGTTGTTGCCACAAACTTCTTCTCGTGACTTGAAAACAGCTAGCATGAACAAAGGAAACCAACACCCCCTCTGTTGCAATGGTAATAGCTTGTCTACTAGTATTCATAACTACAGGCGTAGCTATGTCAATGGACCAAAAAATCCATATGTTACCTTTAGACGAATCAACAACATTATGAATAACTTCCTTCTTATAACCAGCCACATATAATTTGTGTAAGAAACGCAAGGTACAATGCACCTTAGGTTCAGCTAGACAGAAAATATCTGGCTTAAAATCAAGAATTAACTCTCTTAACTTATTTTTGGCTGCATCCCGTGCAATGCCATTAATGTTCCAATAGAGAACACGCATTAAAAACCAGATTTAGAGACCTTACCAACTATAGAAGCAACTCCAGAGTTCACTCCTGGTGAACCTCCTTGTTCAACACCAACACGGACATTAGAGTCCTGAAGAGAAGCGGATTCAGAAATTGGTTCCAAAGAAGTATTCCTACCAGCTGTAGTATTCACAATCTTATGCATGGATAGCATGCGTATTCTCTTTACTTCTTGTTCAGCCCTAAACTTTGCATCAGCTGTGCTTTCCTCCACATCTTGCATAGAATTAAGAGCACTATATTTATTGTTATTCAATATAAACTCCCCAGCCGTGAGCTGATCACAAAGAGGAGTTGGAGTTGAAGTCACAATCCTAACAGGTTTAGGAATCCTAGTTCCAACCAAACTTGTCATATTTGAAGGATTAGTTTCACCCACTTTTCCATTCAATAATATGGCTGATTTTGAAGCCTATGCTTGTTTAGTTCTCGCCAATTCAACATAGACAGATTCAAAATCAGCTTTGGCTTGTGACATAACAGCCTCCAACTGCTTAGCTTTCACCAGCTTAGCAGCAAACTCCTCATCAACCACGTCCCCAACAAAAGTCTCTTCATCATCATGAATAACCTCCAAGCTGTTTGTATCCTTCTTTTTTCCTTTTTTCTTACGCCTAGCAACTTGCCATTCACCACCAACCTTGTTATTCCTCACAGGTTGCGCTTCACCAGTTTCGTGAGATTGATTGGTAACCAAAGGGTGACGCTCAGAAGTTTCCTTGGAATGTTTTCTACACTCCTTATCATTATGACCAATTAACTTGCACTTGGAACAATATTTTGGAATTTTTTGGATCGCAACAGCTTGCCAAAAATCCAAACCCCCCACCGTGATATGTATAGCATCAGTAGCCGCTTCAGAAAAATCAATATCCACAAAAACTGAAGCAAAGTGTCCATATTCATGTTCAAGAGTTCTTCTATCAACCACAATAGGAGTTCCTAACGATTTTGCAAGAGACAATAACGTTTTTTCTGTCCAAAACTCCAATGGTAACCCTGGAAAAGTAACCCACACCGAAGCATGAGATGTGCGTTGCTTCTCAGCATCAAAACCAGGAAACCACTCAATTAGGTTTAACTTTTGGTTTCTAAAAAACCAAGCTTCAGCATTCAAAATCGTATCTTTGGCTGATTGCGTGCGTAACTTGATGGTAAAGAAACCTCTACTCATAGGAATTAATTGAACAGCATCTTGGCTTAACTTCCATTGATTTAACAAATCGTTTTTCACCTCTTGAAAGGTGATCCCTTTAAGATCTAAACGACCTATGAGACTGAATTTCCAAATATCACAACCTTCTAAATAAAACTCCTCAGGCAAAACAACAGCAGGCTTTCCTTCTTTTGACGTTGGTGTTGGCAAGGTTTTGAGATCAATAGAAGTTGTTGGAAGTTGTTGTTTTCCTTTCAACTGATCAGCATAAGAGCGAGTCCTATTAGTAGATGATTGAGGCGGATCCCCCATCTCAAATCACCTAAAGATGATTGAGAGGAAGAATGAAAAAAGTTGAAAGTTTGTAAAACCCTAAGGAAAAAATCGCCTCAGAGCAATGGCTTCAAGATAGATGAATTTTTTAAGGATTTGGATTAGTTCTGCATGGTCTTTCATTCTTCTTCTATTGTGAAATTTGACTTCCTTCATATTTTTTTTGAATCAACGTACATAGAAATGCAAATTTTACTAGTCGTATTGCCTTATAACATATTAATTGTAATTACAATACATTTTTCAAACTTTTTCTGTTAAAGATGAGTTTATCTAGTTTACAATTTAGTCTCAGAAATCAATTGCGACTTATAACGAAATGTGTAGACTATTTTGAGTTAACGTTTATAAAATTAAACATTTTTATGAACTCTTTCTTTTTATGTTGGCTTTGTCTTTCTATTTGATTCAAGATAGATGAAATTTGTTAGGATTTGGATTAGTTCTGCATGGTCTTTCATCTTTCTTCTATTGTGAAATTTGACTTCCTTCATATTTTCTTGAATCAACGTACATGGAAATGCAATTTTTACTAGACGTATTACCTTAGAACATATTAATTGTAATTACAATACATTTTTCAAACTTTTTCTATTAAAGATGAGTTTATCTAGTTTACAATTTAGTCTCAGAAATCAATTTCCGACTTATAACGAAATGTGTAGACTTTTTTGAGTTAACGTATATAAAATTCAACATTTTTATGAACTCTTTCTTTTTGTGTTGGCTTTGTCTTTCTATTTGATTCAAGATAGATGAAATTTTTTAGGATTTGGATTAGTTCTGCATGGTCTTTCATCCTTCTTCTATTGTGAAATTTGACTTCCTTCATATTTTCTTGAATCAACGTAAATAGAATTGCAATTTTTACTAGACGCATTGCCTTAGATTTTTTTGCTAAGTCAAATATATTGATATAAAATGATATTTACAAGATAGGTGAAGGAGAAAAGGGATCAGAGAAACCCCTAAAAAACTCCTAAAACCTAATTAAAACGATAATAAATTACATTTGGAAACTCAATAGAACTTAAAAAAAACTGGTCGACCTTCAAAGTGAAAACCAACCCCGTCCTCTAATAAACAACCACGCTTTGCCATTGTATCAGCTGCAAAATTTGCCTCTCTAAAAGAATGCTCAAAACGAATTGAACCATATAAACCTTTAACTTCCATCCATCTTTGCCTAGCAAACCAAGGAACGTTATCTTCTTCTAAAGCCCTCAACACACTTGTAGAATCTGATCTAATAACAATGCACGTATAACCCCACTGAACTGCCCACTCCATACCCACAATAATACCATACAATTCAGCCAAATAATTAGAAGTAACTCCCAAACCAATACACATTGCACCTACCACTTCACAATTTGCATTCCTTGCAACAGCACCAGCTCCCGCCACCCCAGGATTACCTCTTGATGCGCCATCCGTGCACAAAAGCAATTCATTATCATTAGGAGGAAACCAAAAACACTCCTTGGGATCAATAAACTTCACCTTTCTATGCCGAACCCTAAAGAAATCTAGAATTCTCAAGTCATCCATAGAATTATGCATATAACTCTTCATACGAACTGAATAATCTTGCATCAGACTAAAAACACGTTTTTGAAATAAAGACCAACAAGGTTTCTTCTTTTCATACACTTTTTATTCCTAGTGAACCATAATTCTGATCGCACAACCAAATTCACTACCAACCACAAATCCTTAACAATACCACTATGATTTTTTGCCTTATGGTAAGAAGTAATGATATCATAATTAGGTTTAATTTTGAAAATACCTTCAATCCACTTCCAAGCTTGACGCGCAAAATTACAGCTCCAAAGAATATGATGGAGAGACTCCTCCTCAATCTGACACACACTACATTTAGATGCAAGTTGAATTTTAAATCTACTACGTACCTTATCAAGAGTAGCACACGCACCACGAATAAACTTCCAGTTTTGAGCCGCCAAAGAAGGATGCACCACCCTCTTCCATAACAACCCCGCCTCCTTCAAAATAGGATATTTCTTCCTAATCAATTCCCTAGCTGACTTGACAGAAAATTTACCTTGTAAATCAGGCATCCAAAAACGCCTATCCACTCCCATATGAATTTTTGGTAAATCCTGTTGCAACACACCAGCACCTAAAAGGAGTTGTGAATGAACTCCATGAATCTGCCAATCACCTTGCACAATAATATCACTCACACGAGCTGATCTGTCTAAATCCATGCGATTTAAAACACTAGATAAGGTTGTATTTCCATACCATATATCAAAGAATAAAGAAGTATCCCTACCGTCACCAATAAAACATTTCGTGTTGTTCACCATCTCCTTATGAACTCGAAGACCTGGAAGAATAGAAGATTTCACCCCTGCCATCTTAATACGACCATCCCTACAAGTGAATTTGGCTTCCAAAAACCTCGCCCACCTCTTACGAGAAGATTTTATAGCCCACCACAATTTCATCAGCAAAGCTTTATTCATAGTCCTTAGGCTAGTGATCCCAAGACCACCTTCCTTTAAAGGACTACAAATCTTATCAAAACCAACTACAAAAGCTCTAGAAAGATTAGAATCACCCGACCACAGAAAATTACGAATCACACGCTCACACTGAAGTGTGAATTTTACCGGCCATTTGTACACAGCCATGTTATGAATAGAATAACTCGAAAGAACATTCTTAACAAGCACAACCCTATCCTGAAAAGATAACATCTTACCTTTCAGAACCGAAAGTTGATCCCTCAACTTATCAACAACGTTGCTGATGTGACTATACTTAACCATCCCCGGCATCACCTTAACTCCCAAATATCTATCAGGAAAGTTAGAAATTGCCATACCTAAGAAAGAAGCAATGGTCTGCCGCCTACTCAAAGTCCCACCACCAAAGTAGATCTTGCTCTTCTCCCTACAAACCCTCTGACCAGAAGCTTGTTGGTAATTCTCCAAAAGTTTCACCAGATTCTTCACACTCTTCATATTTCCCTTGCAAAAAATCATAATATCATCAGCAAAAAATAAATGAGTAGGAGCAATACCCTTACGTTTTACCATATAAGCCATATCCTTATTCTGAAAGAGTTTAGAGATGTTGCGGCTAAGCACATCCTCAATCAAAACAAAAATCAGAGGAGATAGAGGATCCCCCTGCCGTAATCCCCTATTAATCTTGAAATAACCCTCCGGACTACCATTAAGAAGAATAGAAATACGCGCCGAATCCAGAATTTTCCAAATCCAAGAGCACCAATCTTCAGAAAAACCATACCTTCTAAAAACCTCAAGAACAAAAGACCAGCTCACCGTATCAAAAGCCTGAGAGATATCAAGCTTCAAACCCAAATTACCGTCCTTCCTTTTGATGTGCAATTCATTCACCATCTCAGAAGCTAAACTAATATTCTCATGGATATTCCTTCCCTTCATGAAAGCCACTTGCTCTTCAGACACCAACTTACCCAACACACTACCAAGCCTCGTAGCCAAGATTTTAGTAAAAATCTTAAAGAAGAAATTACTTAAACCAATCGGCCTAAAGTTCTTCAAACTAGCAGCTCCCCTAACCTTTGCAAGCAAAAGAATAAGACTAGAATTAACCCCATTAGGAATGGTTTTAGAAGACCAGCAATAAGTAACCGCTAAAATCAGATCCCTATGAATAATCTCCCAACAATGTCTATAAAAACACCCCGAGAAACCATCAGGACCAGGCGCACTATCAGCTCCCAAATCAAAAACCGCCTGTTTAATCTCATCACAAGTAGGAATAGCATCCAACATATGCGACTCTTCCACAGTAATATAATCATGATCATAATCAAAAAGAGTTTCACTTACCTGACTATCGTCACCATTGAATTTAGCCTGATAATAAGAAACCACATGAGCACTAAGATGAACCGGCTCGGTAATAGTACTCCCATCTTCAGCAACAAGCTCCGAGATTGTATTAGCACTTCTACGAAATTTAATAGAGTTGTGAAAGAAAGAAGTGTTACTAGAACCCTCCAACAACCACTTATTTCTAGATTTTTGCTTTAACATTATATTCTGCTGCCTTTGAATATCTTGAACCTTAACAAGAGCATCCTTCATATTACTAAGTTTAGAAACATCAAAAGGATCATCATAAGGATCATCATCTGAATTTCTACTAGCTACCTCAAACTTAAGAGTTGCTTGCTTTAATCTAGCATTAGTATCTACTCCTTAAATAACTATGAGTTATAGATAATTTCTCATAGGTCTTTTAAAGAACTATGAGTTATTTATAATAAAGCCTACTACGAAACTAAGCAGCTGCCTATACTTTTGTATATTCTTTTCAACCGTCATCTTAAATTTACCAGTTTTAGTATATTATTAGATGTTTTAAACAGTTTCTTGTGGTCCAGGTGACATCTATTAATTCTCTAATCTTAAATAACTATGAGTTATAGATAATAAGGCTACTACAAAACTAAGCAGCTGCCTATACTTTTGTGTATTCTGTTGAACCATCATCTTAAATTTACCAGTTTTAGTTTATTTTTAGATGTTTTAAACAATTTCTAGCGGTCCAAGTGACATCTATTAATTCTTTAATCTTAATGAACTATGAGTTATTTATAATAAGCCTACTACGAAACTAAGCCGTTACCTATACTTTTGTGTAATCTTTTGAACCATCCTCTTAAATTTACCAGTTTTAGTACATTATTAGATGTTTTAAACAGTTTCTAGCGGTCCAGGTGACATCTATTAATTCTCTAATCTTAAAGAACTATGAGTTATTGATAATAAGCAAACTACGAAACTAAGCAGTCACCTATACTTTTGTGTATTCTTTTGAACCATCCTCTTAAGTTTACCAGTTTTAGTTTATCATTAGACGTTTTAAACAGTTTCTAGCAGTCCAGGTGACATCTATTAATTCGTTAATCTTAATGAACTATGAGTTATTGATAATAAGCCTACTATGAAACTAAGCCGTTACCTATACTTTCGTGTATTCTTTTAAACCATCCTCTTAAATTTACTAGTTTTAGTATATTATTAGACATTTTAAACAGTTTCTAGCGGTCCAGGTGACATCTATTAATTTTCTAATCTTAAAGAACTATGATTTTTTTTTTGCTAGGTATTAAAGAACTATGAGTTATTGATAATAAAGCTTATTACGAAACTAAGCAGCTGCCTATACTTTTGTGTATTCTTTTGAACCGTCCTCTTAAATTTACCAGTTTTAGTTTATTATTAGATGTTTTAAACAGTTTCTTGCGGTCCAGGTGACGTCTATTAATTCTCTAATCTTAAATAACTATGAGTTATAGATAATAAGCCTACTACAAAACTAAGCATCTGCCTATACTTTTGTGTATTCTTTTGAACCATCCTCTTAAATTTACCAGTTTTAGTTTATTTTTAGATGTTTTAAACAATTTCTAGCGGTCCAGGTGACATCTGTTAATTCTCTAATCTTAAAGAACCATGAGTCATTAATAATAAAGCCTACTGCGAAACTAAGTCGATACCTGTACTTTTGTGTATTCTTTTTAACCATCCTCTTAAATTTAATAGTTTTAGTATATTATTAGACGTTTTAAATAATATGTAGTAGTCCACGTGACATCTATTAATTCTTTAATCATAATAAACTATGAGTTATTGATAATAAGCCTACTATGAAACTAAGCAACTACCTATACTTTTGTGTATTCTTTTGAACCATCCTCTTAAATTTATCAGTTTTAGTATATTATTAGATGTTTTAAACAGTTTCTTGTGTTCCAGGTGATATCTATTAATTCTCTAATCTTAAATAACTATCAGTTATAGATAATAAGCCTACTACAAAACTAAGCACCTGCCTATACTTTGGTGTATTCTTTTGAACCTTCCTCTTAAATTTACCAGTTTTATTTTATTTTTAGATGTTTTAAACAATTTCTGGCGGTCCAGGTGACATCTATTAATTCTTTAATCTTAATGAACTATGAGTTATTTATAATAAGCCTACTACGAAACTAAGTCGTTACCTATACTTTTGTGTATTCTTTGGAACCATCCTCTTAAATTTACCGGTTTTAGTACATTATTAGATGTTTTAAACAGTTTCTAGCGGTCCAAGTGACATCTATTAATTCTCTAATCTTAAAGAACTATGAGTTATTGATAATAAGCATACTACGAAACTAAGCAATCACGTATACTTTTGTGTATTCTTTTGTACCATCCTCTTAAATTTACCAGTTTTAGTATATTATTAGAAGTTTTAAATCATATCTAGCGGTCCAGGTGACATCCATTAATTCTCTAATCTTAAAGAACTATGAGTTATTGATAATAAGGCAACTACGAAACTAAGCAGCTACCTATACTTTTGTGTATTCTTTTGAACCATCCTCTTAAATTTTCCAGTTTTAGTACTTTATTAAGTGTTTTAAACAGTTTCTAGCGGTCCAGGAGACATATATTAATTCTCTAATCTTTAAGAACTGTGAGTTATTGATAATAAGCATACTACGAAACTAAGGAGCTAGCATGACTTTTGTGTATTCTTTTGAACCATCATCTTAAATTTACCAGTTTTAGAATATTATTAGATATTTTAAATAATATCTAGCGGTTCAGGTGACATATATTATTCTTTAATCTTAATGAACTATGAGTTATTGATAATAATCCTACTACGAAACTAAGACGTTACCTATACTTTTGTGTATTCTTTTGAACCATCCTCATAAATTTACCAGTTTTAGAATATTATTAAATGTTTTAAATAGTTTTTAGCAGTCCAAGTGACATCTATTAATTCTCTAATCATAAAGAACTATGAGTTATTGATAATAAGCCTACTACGAAACTAAGCAGCTACCTATACTTTTGTGTATTCTTTTGAACCCTCCACTTAAGTTACCAGTTTTAGTATATTATTAGATGTTTTAAATAGTTTCTAACGGTCCATGTGACATCTATTAATTCTATAATCTAAAAGAACTATGAGTTATTGATAATAAGCCTACAATGAACTAAGCAGCTACCTATACTTTTGTGTATTATTTTGAACCATCCTCTTAAGTTACCAGTTTTAGTATATTATTAGAGTTTTTAAACAGTTTCTAGTGGTTTAGGTGACATCTATTAATTCTCTAATCTTAAGGAACTATGAGTTATTGATAATAAGCCTACTACGAAACTAAGCAGTCACCTATACTTTTGTGTATTCTTTTGAACCATCCTCTTAAATTTACCAGTTTTAGAATATTATTAGACGTTTTAAATAATATATAGCGGTCCAGGTGACATCTATTAATTCTTTAATCTTAATGAACTATGAGTTATTGATAATAAGACTACTACGAAACTAAGCCGTTACTTATACTTTTGTGTATTCTTTTGAACCATCCTCTTATATTTACCAGTTTTAGTTTATTTTTAGATGTTTTAAACAAATTCTAGCGGTCCAGGTGACATCTATTAATTCTTTAATCTTAATGAACTATGAGTTATTTATAATAAGCCTGCTACGAAACTAAGCTGTTACCTATACTTTTGTGTATTCTTTTGCACCATCCTCTTAAATTTACCAGTTTTAGTACATTATTAGATGTTTTAAACAGTATCTAGCGGACCAGGTGACATCTATTAATTCTCTAATCATAAAGAACTATGAGTTATAGATAATAAGCCTACTACAAAACTAAGTAGCTGCCTATACTTTTGTGTATTGTTTTGAACCATCCTCTTCAATTTACCAGTTTTAGTTTATTTTTAGATGTTTTAAACAATTTTCTAGCGGTCCAGGTGACATCTATTAATTCTTTAATCTTAATGAACTATGAGTTATTTATGATAAGCCTACTACGAAACTAAGCCGTTACCTATACTTTTGTGTATTCTTTTGAACCATCCTCTTAAATTTACCAGTTTTAGTATATTATTAGATGTTTTAAACAGTTTCTAGCGGTCCAGGTGACATCTATTAATTCTCTAATCTTAAGGAACTATAAGTTATTGATAATAAGCCTACTACGAAATTAAGCAGTCACCTATACTTTTGTGTATTCTTTTGAACCATCCTCTTAAATTTACCAGTTTTAGAATATTATTAGACGTTTTAAATAATATATAGCGGTCCAGGTGACATCTATTAATCTTTAATCTTAATGAACTATGAGTTATTGATAATAAGACTACTACGAAACTAAGCCGTTACTTATACTTTTGTGTATTCTTTTGAACCATCCTCTTATATTTACCAGTTTTAGTTTATTTTTAGATGTTTTAAACAAATTCTAGCGGTCCAGGTGACATCTATTAATTCTTTAATCTTAATGAACTATGAGTTATTTATAATAAGCCTGCTACGAAACTAAGCCGTTACCTATACTTTTGTGTATTCTTTTGCACCATCCTCTTAAATTTACCAGTTTTAGTACATTATTAGATGTTTTAAACAGTATCTAGCGGACCAGGTGACATCTATTAATTCTCTAATCATAAAGAACTATGAGTTATAGATAATAAGCCTACTACAAAACTAAGTAGCTGACTATACTTTTGTGTATTGTTTTGAACCATCCTCTTCAATTTACCAGTTTTAGTTTATTTTTAGATGTTTTAAACAATTTTCTAGCGGTCCAGGTGACATCTATTAATTCTTTAATCTTAATGAACTATGAGTTATTTATAATAAGCCTACTACGAAACTAAGCCGTTACCTATACTTTTGTGTATTCTTTTGAACCATCCTCTTAAATTTACCAGTTTTAGTATATTATTAGATGTTTTAAACAGTTTCTAGCGGTCCAGGTGACATCTGTTAATTCTCTAATCTTAAAGAACCATGAGTCATTGATAATAAAGCCTATTGCGAAACTAAGTCGTTACCTGTACTTTTGTGTATTCTTTTTAACCATCCTCTTAAATTTAATAGTTTTAGTATATTATTATAAGTTTTAAATAATATGTAGCAGTCCACGTGACATCTATTAATTCTTTAATCATAATAAACTATGAGTTATTGATAATAAGCCTACTACGAAACTAAGCAACTACCTATACTTTTGTGTATTCTTTTGAACATCCTCTTAAATTTACCAGTTTTAGTATATTATTAAATGTTTTAAACAGTTTCTTGTGGTCCAGGTGATATCTATTAATTCTCTAATCTTAAATAACTATCAGTTATAGACAATAAGCCTACTACAAAACTAAGCAGCTGCCAATACTTTTGTGTATTCTTTTGAACCTTCCTCTTAAATTTACCAGTTTTATTTTATTTTTAGATGTTTTAAACAATTTCTAGCGGTCCAGGTGACATCTATTAATTCTTTAATCTTAATGAACTATGAGTTATTGATAATAAGACTACTACGGAACTAAGACGTTACCTATTCTTTTGTGTATTCTTTTGACCATCCTCCTAAATTTACTAGTTTTAGTATATTATTAGATGTCTTATACAGTTTCTAGCGGTCCAGGTGATATCTATTAATTTTCTAATCTGAAAGAACTATGAGTTATTGATAATAAAGCCTGCTACGAAACTAAGCAGCTGCCTATACTTTTGTGTATTCTTTTGAACCATACTCTTAAATTTACCAGTTTTAGTACATTATTAGATGTTTTAAACAGTTTCTAGCGGTCCAGGTGACATCTATTAATTCTCTAATCTTAAGGAACTATGAGTTATTGATAATAAGCCTACTACGAAACTAAGCAGTCACCTATACTTTTGTGTATTCTTTTGAACCATCCTCTTAAATTTACCAGTTTTAGAATATTATTAGACGTTTTAAATAATATATAGCGGTTCAGGTGACATCTATTAATTCTTTAATCTTAATGAACTATGAGTTATTGATAATAAGACTACTACGAAACTAAGCCGTTACTTATACTTTTGTGTATTCTTTTGAACCATCCTCTTATATTTACCAGTTTTAGTTTATTTTTAGATGTTTTAAACAAATTCTAGCGGTCCAGGTGACATCTATTAATTCTTTAATCTTAATGAACTATGAGTTATTTATAATAAGCCTGCTACGAAACTAAGCCGTTACCTATACTTTTGTGTATTCTTTTGAACCATCCTCTTAAATTTAACAGTTTTAGTACATTATTAGATGTTTTAAACAGTTTCTAGCGGACCAGGTGACATCTATTAATTCTCTAATCTTAAAGAACAATGAGTTATAGATAATAAGCCTACTACAAAACTAAGTAGCTGCCTATACTTTTGTGTATTGTTTTGAACCATCCTCTTCAATTTACCAGTTTTAGTTTATTTTTAGATGTTTTAAACAATTTTCTAGCGGTCCAGGTGACATCTATTAATTCTTTAATCTTAATGAACTATGAGTTATTTATGATAAGCCTACTACGAAACTAAGCCGTTACCTATACTTTTGTGTATTCTTTTGAACCACCCTCTTAAATTTACCAGTTTTAGTATATTATTAGATGTTTTAAACAGTTTCTAGCGGTCCAGGTGACATCTGTTAATTCTCTACTCTTAAAGAACCATGAGTCATTGATAATAAAGCCTACTGCGAAACTAAGTCGTTACCTGTACTTTTGTGTATTCTTTTTAACCATCCTCTTAAATTTAATAGTTTTAGTATATTATTATAAGTTTTAAATAATATGTAGCAGTCCACGTGACATCTATTAATTCTTTAATCATAATAAACTATGAGTTATTGATAATAAGCCTACTACGAAACTAAGCAACTACCTATACTTTTGTGTATTCTTTTGAACATCCTCTTAAATTTACCAGTTTTAGTATATTATTAGATGTTTTAAACAGTTTCTTGTGGTCCAGGTGATATCTATTAATTCTCTAATCTTAAATAACTATCAGTTATAGATAATAAGCCTACTACAAAACTAAGCAGCTGCCAATACTTTTGTGTATTCTTTTGAACCTTCCTCTTAAATTTACTAGTTTTATTTTATTTTTAGATGTTTTAAACAATTTCTAGAGGTCCAGGTGACATCTATTAATTCTTTAATCTTAATGAACTATGAGTTATTGATAATAAGACTACTACGGAACTAAGACGTTACCTATTCTTTTGTGTATTCTTTTGACCATCCACTTAAATTTACTAGTTTTAGTATATTATTAGACGTCTTATACAGTTTCTAGCGGTCCAGGTGATATCTATTAATTTTCTAATCTGAAAGAACTATGAGTTATTGATAATAAAGCCTGCTACGAAACTAAGCAGCTGCCTATACTTTTGTGTATTCTTTTGAACCATACTCTTAAATTTACCAGTTTTAGTACATTATTAGATGTTTTAAACAGTTTCTAGCGGTCCAGGTGACATCTATTAATTCTCTAATCTTAAAGAACTATGAGTTATTGATAATAAGCAAACTACGAAGCTAAGCAGTCACCTACACTTTTGTGTATTCTTTTGAACCATCCTCTTAAATTTACCAGTTTTAGTTTATTATTAGACGTTTTAAAAAGTTTCTAGCAGTCCAGGTGACATCTATTAATTCTTTAATCTTAATGAACTATGAGTTATTGATAATAAGCCTACTATGAAACTAAGCCGTTACCTATACTTTCGTGTATTCTTTTGAACCATCCTCTTAAATTTACTAGTTTTAGTATATTATTAGACGTTTTAAACAGTTTCTAGCTGTCCAGGTGACATCTATTAATTTTCTAATCTTAAAGAACTATGAGTTATTGATAATAAAGCTTATTACAAAACTAAGCATTCACCTATACTTTTGTGCATTCTTTTGAACCGTCCTCTTAAATTTACCAGTTTTAGCATATTATTAGGTGTTTTAACCAGTTTCTTGCGGTCTAGATGACATCTATTAATTCTCTAATCTTAAATAACTATGAGTTATAGATTATAAGCCTACTACAAAACTAAGCAGCTGCCTATACTTTTGTGTATTCTTATGAACCATCCTCTTAAATTTACCAGTTTTAGTTTATTTTTAGATGTTTTAAGCAATTTCTAGCGGTCCAGGTGACATATATTAAATCTTTAATCTTAATGAACTATGAGTTATTGATAATAAGCCTACTACGAAACTAAGCCGTTACCTATACTTTTGTGTATTCTTTTGAACCATCCTCTTAAATTTACCAGTTTTAGTATATTATTAGAGGTTATAAAAAATATCTAGTGGTCCATGTGACATCTAGTAATTCTCTAATCTTAAAGAACTATGAGTTATTGATAATAAGCCTACTACGAAACTAAGCATCTACCTATGCTTTTGTGTATTCTTTTGAACCATCCTCTTAAATTTACCAGTTTAGTATATTATTAGATGTTTTAAACAGTTTCTAGCGGTCCAGGTGACATATATTAATTCTCTAATCTTAAAGAACTACGGGTTATTGATAATAAGCATAATACGAAACTAAGCAGTCACCTATACTTTTGTGTATTATTTTGAACCATCCTCTTAAATTTACCAATTTTTAGTTTATTATTAGATGTTCTAAACATTTTCTAGCGGTTCAGGTAACATCTATTAATTCTTTAATCTTAATGAACTATGAGTTATTGATAAAAAGCCTACCACGAAACTAAGTCGTTACCTATACTTTTGTGTATTCTTTTGAACCATCCTCTTAAATTTACCAGTATTAGATATATTATTACAATTTTTAAATAATATCTAGCGGTCCAGGTGACATTTATTCATTCTCTAATCTTAAAGAACTATGAGTTATTGATACTAAGCCTAGTACGAAACTTAGCAGCTACCTATACTTTTGTGTATTCTTTTGAACCATCCTCTTAAGTTTACTAGATTTAGTATAGTATTAGATGTTTTAAACAGTTTCTTGCGGTCCAGGTGACATCTAGTAATTCTATAATCTTAAAGAACTATGAGTTATTAATAATAAGCATACTACGAAACTAAGCAGTCACCTATACTTTTGTGTATTCTTTTGAACCATCCTCTTAAATTTTCCAGTCTTAGTTTATTATTAGATGTTTTAAACAGTTTCTAGCGGTCCAGAACACATATATTAATTCTTTAATCTTAATGAACTATGATTTATTGATAATAAGCCTACTACGAAACTAAGCCGTTACCTATACTTTTGTGTATTCTTTTGAACCATCCTCTTAAATTTACCAGTTTTAGTATATTATTAGAAGTTTTAAATAATATCTAGCGGTCCAGGTGACATTTATTAATTCTCTAATCTTAAAGAACTATGAGTTATTGATAATAAGCCTACTAAAAAACTAAGTTGTCACCTATACTTTTGTGTATTCTTTTGAACCATCCTCTTAAATTTACGAGTTTTAGTTTATTTTTAGTTGTTTTAAACAAGTTCAAGCGGTCCAGGTGACATCTATTAATTCTTTAATCTTAATGAACTATGAGTTATTGATAATAAGACTACTACGAAACTAATCCGTTACCTATACTTTTGTGTATTCTTTTGAACCATCTCTTAAATTTACTAGTTTTAGTTTATTATTAGATGTTTTAAACAGTTTCTAGCAGTCTAGGTGATATCTATTAATTCTTTAATCTTAAAGACTATGAGTTATTGATAATAAGCCTACTACGAAACTAAGCAACTATCTATACTTTTGTGTATTCTTTTGAACCATCCGCTTAAATTTACCAGTTTTAGTATATTATTAGATGTTTTAAACAGTTTCTAGCGGTCCAAGTGACAACTATTAATTCTCTAATCTTAAAGAACTATGAGTTATTGATAATAAGCCTACTACGAAACTAAGGAGCTAGCTATACTTTTGTGTATGCTTTTGAACCATCCTCTTAAATTTCCCAGTTTTAGAATATTATTAGACGTTTTAAATAATATCTAGCGGTCCAGGCGACATCTATTAATTCTTTAATCTTAATGAAGTATGAGTTATTGATAATAAGACTACTACGAAACTAAGCCGTTACCTATACTTTTGTGTATTCTTTTGAACCATCCTCTTAATTTTACTAGTATTAGTATATTATTAGGTGTTTTAACCAGTTTCTTGCGGTCCAGGTGACATCTATTAATTCTCTAATCTTAAATAACTATGAGTTATAGATTATAAGCCTACTACAAAACTAAGCAGCTGCCTATACTTTTGTGTATTCTTTTGAACCATCATCTTAAATTTACCAGTTTTAGTTTATTTTTAGATGTTTTAAACAATTTCTAGCGGTCCAGGTGACATAAATTAAATCTTTAATCTTAATGAACTATGAGTTATTGATAATAAGCCTACTACGAAACTAAGCCGTTACCTATACTTTTGTGTATTCTTTTGAACCATCCTCTTAAATTTACCAGTTTTAGTATATTATTAGATGTTTTAAACAGTTTCTAGCGGTCCAGGTGACATCTGTTAATTCTCTACTCTTAAAGAACCATGAGTCATTGATAATAAAGCCTACTGCGAAACTAAGTCGTTACCTGTACTTTTGTGTATTCTTTTTAACCATCCTCTTAAATTTAATAGTTTTAGTATATTATTATAAGTTTTAAATAATATGTAGCAGTCCACGTGACATCTATTAATTCTTTAATCATAATAAACTATGAGTTATTGATAATAAGCCTACTACGAAACTAAGCAACTACCTATACTTTTGTGTATTCTTTTGAACATCCTCTTAAATTTACCAGTTTTAGTATATTATTAGATGTTTTAAACAGTTTCTTGTGGTCCATGTGATATCTATTAATTCTCTAATCTTAAATAACTATCAGTTATAGATAATAAGCCTACTACAAAACTAAGCAGCTGCCAATACTTTTGTGTATTCTTTTGAACCTTCCTCTTAAATTTACTAGTTTTATTTTATTTTTAGATGTTTTAAACAATTTCTAGAGGTCCAGGTGACATCTATTAATTCTTTAATCTTAATGAACTATGAGTTATTGATAATAAGACTACTACGGAACTAAGACGTTACCTATTCTTTTGTGTATTCTTTTGACCATCCTCCTAAATTTACTAGTTTTAGTATATTATTAGATGTCTTATACAGTTTCTAGCGGTCCAGGTGATATCTATTAATTTTCTAATCTGAAAGAACTATGAGTTATTGATAATAAAGCCTGCTACGAAACTAAGCAGCTGCCTATACTTTTGTGTATTCTTTTGAACCATACTCTTAAATTTACCAGTTTTAGTACATTATTAGATGTTTTAAACAGTTTCTAGCGGTCCAGGTGACATCTATTAATTCTCTAATCTTAAGGAACTATGAGTTATTGATAATAAGCCTACTACGAAACTAAGCAGTCACCTATACTTTTGTGTATTCTTTTGAACCATCCTCTTAAATTTACCAGTTTTAGAATATTATTAGACGTTTTAAATAATATATAGCGGTTCAGGTGACATCTATTAATTCTTTAATCTTAATGAACTATGAGTTATTGATAATAAGACTACTACGAAACTAAGCCGTTACTTATACTTTTGTGTATTCTTTTGAACCATCCTCTTATATTTACCAGTTTTAGTTTATTTTTAGATGTTTTAAACAAATTCTAGCGGTCCAGGTGACATCTATTAATTCTTTAATCTTAATGAACTATGAGTTATTTATAATAAGCCTGCTACGAAACTAAGCCGTTACCTATACTTTTGTGTATTCTTTTGAACCATCCTCTTAAATTTAACAGTTTTAGTACATTATTAGATGTTTTAAACAGTTTCTAGCGGACCAGGTGACATCTATTAATTCTCTAATCTTAAAGAACAATGAGTTATAGATAATAAGCCTACTACAAAACTAAGTAGCTGCCTATACTTTTGTGTATTGTTTTGAACCATCCTCTTCAATTTACCAGTTTTAGTTTATTTTTAGATGTTTTAAACAATTTTCTAGCGGTCCAGGTGACATCTATTAATTCTTTAATCTTAATGAACTATGAGTTATTTATGATAAGCCTACTACGAAACTAAGCCGTTACCTATACTTTTGTGTATTCTTTTGAACCACCCTCTTAAATTTACCAGTTTTAGTATATTATTAGATGTTTTAAACAGTTTCTAGCGGTCCAGGTGACATCTGTTAATTCTCTACTCTTAAAGAACCATGAGTCATTGATAATAAAGCCTACTGCGAAACTAAGTCGTTACCTGTACTTTTGTGTATTCTTTTTAACCATCCTCTTAAATTTAATAGTTTTAGTATATTATTATAAGTTTTAAATAATATGTAGCAGTCCACGTGACATCTATTAATTCTTTAATCATAATAAACTATGAGTTATTGATAATAAGCCTACTACGAAACTAAGCAACTACCTATACTTTTGTGTATTCTTTTGAACATCCTCTTAAATTTACCAGTTTTAGTATATTATTAGATGTTTTAAACAGTTTCTTGTGGTCCAGGTGATATCTATTAAATCTCTAATCTTAAATAACTATCAGTTATAGATAATAAGCCTACTACAAAACTAAGCAGCTGCCAATACTTTTGTGTATTCTTTTGAACCTTCCTCTTAAATTTACTAGTTTTATTTTATTTTTAGATGTTTTAAACAATTTCTAGAGGTCCAGGTGACATCTATTAATTCTTTAATCTTAATGAACTATGAGTTATTGATAATAAGACTACTACGGAACTAAGACGTTACCTATTCTTTTGTGTATTCTTTTGACCATCCACTTAAATTTACTAGTTTTAGTATATTATTAGACGTCTTATACAGTTTCTAGCGGTCCAGGTGATATCTATTAATTTTCTAATCTGAAAGAACTATGAGTTGATTATAATAAAGCCTGCTACGAAACTAAGCAGCTGCCTATACTTTTGTGTATTCTTTTGAACCATACTCTTAAATTTACCAGTTTTAGTACATTATTAGATGTTTTAAATAGTTTCTAGCGGTCCAGGTGACATCTATTAATTCTCTAATCTTAAAGAACTATGAGTTATTGATAATAAGCAAACTACGAAGCTAAGCAGTCACCTACACTTTTGTGTATTCTTTTGAACCATCCTCTTAAATTTACCAGTTTTAGTTTATTATTAGACGTTTTAAATAATATATAGCGGTTCAGGTGACATCTATTAATTCTTTAATCTTAATGAACTATGAGTTATTGATAATAAGACTACTACGAAACTAAGCCGTTACTTATACTTTTGTGTATTCTTTTGAACCATCCTCTTATATTTACCAGTTTTAGTTTATTTTTAGATGTTTTAAACAAATTCTAGCGGTCCAGGTGACATCTATTAATTCTTTAATCTTAATGAACTATGAGTTATTTATAATAAGCCTGCTACGAAACTAAGCCGTTACCTATACTTTTGTGTATTCTTTTGAACCATCCTCTTAAATTTAACAGTTTTAGTACATTATTAGATGTTTTAAACAGTTTCTAGCGGACCAGGTGACATCTATTAATTCTCTAATCTTAAAGAACAATGAGTTATAGATAATAAGCCTACTACAAAACTAAGTAGCTGCCTATACTTTTGTGTATTGTTTTGAACCATCCTCTTCAATTTACCAGTTTTAGTTTATTTTTAGATGTTTTAAACAATTTTCTAGCGGTCCAGGTGACATCTATTAATTCTTTAATCTTAATGAACTATGAGTTATTTATAATAAGCCTACTACGAAACTAAGCCGTTACCTATACTTTTGTGTATTCTTTTGAACCATCCTCTTAAATTTACCAGTTTTAGTATATTATTAGATGTTTTAAACAGTTTCTAGCGGTCCAGGTGACATCTGTTAATTCTCTAATCTTAAAGAACCATGAGTCATTGATAATAAAGCCTATTGCGAAACTAAGTCGTTACCTGTACTTTTGTGTATTCTTTTTAACCATCCTCTTAAATTTAATAGTTTTAGTATATTATTATAAGTTTTAAATAATATGTAGCAGTCCACGTGACATCTATTAATTCTTTAATCATAATAAACTATGAGTTATTGATAATAAGCCTACTACGAAACTAAGCAACTACCTATACTTTTGTGTATTCTTTTGAACATCCTCTTAAATTTACCAGTTTTAGTATATTATTAAATGTTTTAAACAGTTTCTTGTGGTCCAGGTGATATCTATTAATTCTCTAATCTTAAATAACTATCAGTTATAGACAATAAGCCTACTACAAAACTAAGCAGCTGCCAATACTTTTGTGTATTCTTTTGAACCTTCCTCTTAAATTTACCAGTTTTATTTTATTTTTAGATGTTTTAAACAATTTCTAGCGGTCCAGGTGACATCTATTAATTCTTTAATCTTAATGAACTATGAGTTATTGATAATAAGACTACTACGGAACTAAGACGTTACCTATTCTTTTGTGTATTCTTTTGACCATCCTCCTAAATTTACTAGTTTTAGTATATTATTAGATGTCTTATACAGTTTCTAGCGGTCCAGGTGATATCTATTAATTTTCTAATCTGAAAGAACTATGAGTTATTGATAATAAAGCCTGCTACGAAACTAAGCAGCTGCCTATACTTTTGTGTATTCTTTTGAACCATACTCTTAAATTTACCAGTTTTAGTACATTATTAGATGTTTTAAACAGTTTCTAGCGGTCCAGGTGACATCTATTAATTCTCTAATCTTA
>NC_039363.1:24084436-24102550 GCF_003573695.1 Papaver somniferum | reverse complement strand
CCTCTTAAATTTACCAGTTTTAGTATATTATTAGATGTTTTAAACAGTTTCTAGCGGTCCAGGTGACATCTGTTAATTCTCTACTCTTAAAGAACCATGAGTCATTGATAATAAAGCCTACTGCGAAACTAAGTCGTTACCTGTACTTTTGTGTATTCTTTTTAACCATCCTCTTAAATTTAATAGTTTTAGTATATTATTATAAGTTTTAAATAATATGTAGCAGTCCACGTGACATCTATTAATTCTTTAATCATAATAAACTATGAGTTATTGATAATAAGCCTACTACGAAACTAAGCAACTACCTATACTTTTGTGTATTCTTTTGAACATCCTCTTAAATTTACCAGTTTTAGTATATTATTAGATGTTTTAAACAGTTTCTTGTGGTCCAGGTGATATCTATTAATTCTCTAATCTTAAATAACTATCAGTTATAGATAATAAGCCTACTACAAAACTAAGCAGCTGCCAATACTTTTGTGTATTCTTTTGAACCTTCCTCTTAAATTTACTAGTTTTATTTTATTTTTAGATGTTTTAAACAATTTCTAGAGGTCCAGGTGACATCTATTAATTCTTTAATCTTAATGAACTATGAGTTATTGATAATAAGACTACTACGGAACTAAGACGTTACCTATTCTTTTGTGTATTCTTTTGACCATCCACTTAAATTTACTAGTTTTAGTATATTATTAGACGTCTTATACAGTTTCTAGCGGTCCATGTGATATCTATTAATTTTCTAATCTGAAAGAACTATGAGTTATTTATAATAAAGCCTGCTACGAAACTAAGCAGCTGCCTATACTTTTGTGTATTCTTTTGAACCATACTCTTAAATTTACCAGTTTTAGTACATTATTAGATGTTTTAAATAGTTTCTAGCGGTCCAGGTGACATCTATTAATTCTCTAATCTTAAAGAACTATGAGTTATTGATAATAAGCAAACTACGAAGCTAAGCAGTCACCTACACTTTTGTGTATTCTTTTGAACCATCCTCTTAAATTTACCAGTTTTAGTTTATTATTAGACGTTTTAAATAATATATAGCGGTTCAGGTGACATCTATTAATTCTTTAATCTTAATGAACTATGAGTTATTGATAATAAGACTACTACGAAACTAAGCCGTTACTTATACTTTTGTGTATTCTTTTGAACCATCCTCTTATATTTACCAGTTTTAGTTTATTTTTAGATGTTTTAAACAAATTCTAGCGGTCCAGGTGACATCTATTAATTCTTTAATCTTAATGAACTATGAGTTATTTATAATAAGCCTGCTACGAAACTAAGCCGTTACCTATACTTTTGTGTATTCTTTTGAACCATCCTCTTAAATTTAACAGTTTTAGTACATTATTAGATGTTTTAAACAGTTTCTAGCGGACCAGGTGACATCTATTAATTCTCTAATCTTAAAGAACAATGAGTTATAGATAATAAGCCTACTACAAAGCTAAGTAGCTGCCTATACTTTTGTGTATTGTTTTGAACCATCCTCTTCAATTTACCAGTTTTAGTTTATTTTTAGATGTTTTAAACAATTTTCTAGCGGTCCAGGTGACATCTATTAATTCTTTAATCTTAATGAACTATGAGTTATTGATAATAAGACTACTACGAAACTAAGCCGTTACTTATACTTTTGTGTATTCTTTTGAACCATCCTCTTATATTTACCAGTTTTAGTTTATTTTTAGATGTTTTAAACAAATTCTAGCGGTCCAGGTGACATCTATTAATTCTTTAATCTTAATGAACTATGAGTTATTTATAATAAGCCTGCTACGAAACTAAGCCGTTACCTATACTTTTGTGTATTCTTTTGAACCATCCTCTTAAATTTAACAGTTTTAGTACATTATTAGATGTTTTAAACAGTTTCTAGCGGACCAGGTGACATCTATTAATTCTCTAATCTTAAAGAACAATGAGTTATAGATAATAAGCCTACTACAAAACTAAGTAGCTGCCTATACTTTTGTGTATTGTTTTGAACCATCCTCTTCAATTTACCAGTTTTAGTTTATTTTTAGATGTTTTAAACAATTTTCTAGCGGTCCAGGTGACATCTATTAATTCTTTAATCTTAATGAACTATGAGTTATTTATGATAAGCCTACTACGAAACTAAGCCGTTACCTATACTTTTGTGTATTCTTTTGAACCATCCTCTTAAATTTACCAGTTTTAGTATATTATTAGATGTTTTAAACAGTTTCTAGCGGTCCAGGTGACATCTGTTAATTCTCTACTCTTAAAGAACCATGAGTCATTGATAATAAAGCCTACTGCGAAACTAAGTCGTTACCTGTACTTTTGTGTATTCTTTTTAACCATCCTCTTAAATTTAATAGTTTTAGTATATTATTATAAGTTTTAAATAATATGTAGCAGTCCACGTGACATCTATTAATTCTTTAATCATAATAAACTATGAGTTATTGATAATAAGCCTACTACGAAACTAAGCAACTACCTATACTTTTGTGTATTCTTTTGAACATCCTCTTAAATTTACCAGTTTTAGTATATTATTAGATGTTTTAAACAGTTTCTTGTGGTCCAGGTGATATCTATTAATTCTCTAATCTTAAATAACTATCAGTTATAGATAATAAGCCTACTACAAAACTAAGCAGCTGCCAATACTTTTGTGTATTCTTTTGAACCTTCCTCTTAAATTTACTAGTTTTATTTTATTTTTAGATGTTTTAAACAATTTCTAGAGGTCCAGGTGACATCTATTAATTCTTTAATCTTAATGAACTATGAGTTATTGATAATAAGACTACTACGGAACTAAGACGTTACCTATTCTTTTGTGTATTCTTTTGACCATCCACTTAAATTTACTAGTTTTAGTATATTATTAGACGTCTTATACAGTTTCTAGCGGTCCAGGTGATATCTATTAATTTTCTAATCTGAAAGAACTATGAGTTATTGATAATAAAGCCTGCTACGAAACTAAGCAGCTGCCTATACTTTTGTGTATTCTTTTGAACCATACTCTTAAATTTACCAGTTTTAGTACATTATTAGATGTTTTAAACAGTTTCTAGCGGTCCAGGTGACATCTATTAATTCTCTAATCTTAAAGAACTATGAGTTATTGATAATAAGCAAACTACGAAGCTAAGCAGTCACCTACACTTTTGTGTATTCTTTTGAACCATCCTCTTAAATTTACCAGTTTTAGTTTATTATTAGACGTTTTAAAAAGTTTCTAGCAGTCCAGGTGACATCTATTAATTCTTTAATCTTAATGAACTATGAGTTATTGATAATAAGCCTACTATGAAACTAAGCCGTTACCTATACTTTCGTGTATTCTTTTGAACCATCCTCTTAAATTTACTAGTTTTAGTATATTATTAGACGTTTTAAACAGTTTCTAGCGGTCCAGGTGACATCTATTAATTTTCTAATCTTAAAGAACTATGAGTTATTGATAATAAAGCTTATTACGAAACTAAGCATTCACCTATACTTTTGTGCATTCTTTTGAACCGTCCTCTTAAATTTACCAGTTTTAGTATATTATTAGGTGTTTTAACCAGTTTCTTGCGGTCTAGGTGACATCTATTAATTCTCTAATCTTCAATAACTATGAGTTATAGATTATAAGCCTACTACAAAACTAAGCAGCTGCCTATACTTTTGTGTATTCTTATGAACCATCCTCTTAAATTTACCAGTTTTAGTTTATTTTTAAATGTTTTAAACAATTTCTAGCGGTCCAGGTGACATATATTAAATCTTTAATCTTAATGAACTATGAGTTATTGATAGTAAGACTACTACGAAACTAAGCCGTTACCTATACTTTTGTGTGTTCTTTTGAACCATCCTCTTAAATTTACCAGTTTTAGTATATTATTAGAGGTTTTAAATAATATCAAGGGGTCCATGTGACATCTAGTAATTCTCTAATCCTAAAGAACTATGAGTTATTGATAATAAGCCTACTACGAAACTAAACAGCTACCTATACTTTTGTGTATTCTTTTGAACCATCCTCTTAAGTTACCAGTTTTAGTATATTATTAGAGTTTTTAAACAGTTTCTAGTGGTTTAGGTGACATCTATTAATTCTCTAATCTTAAGGAACTATGAGTTATTGATAATAAGCCTACTACGAAACTAAGCAGTCACCTATACTTTTGTGTATTCTTTTGAACCATCCTCTTAAATTTACCAGTTTTAGAATATTATTAGACGTTTTAAATAATATCTAGCGGTCCAGGTGACATCTATTAATTCTTTAATCTTAATGAACTATGAGTTATTGATAATAAGCCTGCTACGAAACTAAGCCGTTACCTATACTTTTGTGTATTCTTTTGAACCATCCTCTTAAATTTACCAGTTTTAGTATATTATTAGATGTTTTAAACAGTTTCTAGCGGACCAGGTGACATCTTATAATTCTCTAATCTTAAAGAACTATGAGTTATAGATAATAAGCCTACTACAAAACTAAGTAGCTGCCTATACTTTTGTGTATTGTTTTGAACCATCCTCTTCAATTTACCAGTTTTAGTTTATTTTTAGATGTTTTAAACAATTTTCTAGCGGTCCAGGTGACATCTATTAATTCTTTAATCTTAATGAACTATGAGTTATTTATAATAAGCCTACTACGAAACTAAGCCGTTACCTATACTTTTGTGTATTCTTTTGAACCATCCTCTTAAATTTACCAGTTTTAGTATATTATTAGATGTTTTAAACAGTTTCTAGCGGTCCAGGTGACATCTGTTAATTCTCTAATCTTAAAGAACCATGAGTCATTGATAATAAAGCCTACTGCGAAACTAAGTCGTTACCTGTACTTTTGTGTATTCTTTTTAACCATCCTCTTAAATTTAATAGTTTTAGTATATTATTAGAAGTTTTAAATAATATGTAGCAGTCCACGTGACATCTATTAATTCTTTAATCATAATAAACTATGAGTTATTGATAATAAGCCTACTACGAAACTAAGCAACTACCTATACTTTTGTGTATTCTTTTGAACCATCCTCTTAAATTTACCAGTTTTAGTATATTATTAGATGTTTTAAACAGTTTCTTGTGGTCCAGGTGATATCTATTAATTCTCTAATCTTAAATAACTATCAGTTATAGATAATAAGCCTACTACAAAACTAAGCAGCTGCCAATACTTTTGTGTATTCTTTTGAACCTTCCTCTTAAATTTACCAGTTTTATTTTATTTTTAGATGTTTTAAACAATTTCTAGCGGTCCAGGTGACATCTATTAATTCTTTAATCTTAATGAACTATGAGTTATTTATAATAAGCCTACTACGAAACTAAGTCGTTACCTATACTTTTGTGTATTCTTTGGAACCATCCTCTTAAATTTACCGGTTTTAGTACATTATTAAATGTTTTAAACAGTTTCTAGCGGTCCAAGTGACATCTATTAATTCTCTAATCTTAAAGAACTATGAATTATTGATAATAAGCATACTAAGAAACTAAGCAATCACGTATACTTTTGTGTATTCTTTTGTACCATCCTCTTAAATTCACTAGTTTTAGTATATTATTAGACGTCTTATACAGTTTCTAGCGGTCCAGGTGATATCTATTAATTTTCTAATCTGAAAGAACTATGAGTTATTGATAATAAAGCCTGCTACGAAACTAAGCAGCTGCCTATACTTTTGTGTATTCTTTTGAACCATCCTCTTAAATTTACCAGTTTTAGTACATTATTAGATGTTTTAAACAGTTTCTAGCGGTCCATGTGACATCTATTAATTCTCTAATCTTAAAGAACTATGAGTTATTGATAATAAGCAAACTACGAAGCTAAGCAGTCACCTACACTTTTGTGTATTCTTTTGAACCATCCTCTTAAATTTACCAGTTTTAGTTTATTATTAGACGTTTTAAAAAGTTTCTAGCAGTCCTTTTTTTTTGCTAAGTCAAAGATATTGATATAAAAAGATATTTACAAGATAGGTGAAGGAGAAAAGGGATCAGAGAAACCCCTAAAAAACTCCTAAAACCTATTTAAAACGATAATAAATTACATTTGGAAACTCAATAGAACTTAAAAACACTGGTCGACCTTCAAAGTGAAAACCAACCCCGTCCTCTAATAAACAACCACGCTTTGCCATTGTATCAGCTGCAAAATTTGCCTCTCTAAAAGAATGCTCAAAACGAATTGAACCATATAAACCTTTAACTTCCATCCATCTTTGCCTAGCAAACCAAGGAACGTTATCTTCTTCTAAAGCCCTCAACACACTTGTAGAATATGATCTAATAACAATGCACGTATAACCCCACTGAACTGCCCACTCCATACCCACAATAATACCATACAATTCAGCCAAATAATTAGAAGTAACTCCCAAACCAATACACATTGCACCTACCACTTCACAATTTGCATTCCTTGCAACAGCACCAGCTCCCGCCACGCCAGGATTACCTCTTGATGCAGTCCAGGTGACATCTATTAATTCTTTTAATCTTAATGAACTATGAGTTATTGATAATAAGCCTACTATGAAACTAAGCCGTTACCTATACTTTCGTGTATTCTTTTGAACCATCCTCTTAAATTTACTAGTTTTAGTATATTATTAGACGTTTTAAACAGTTTCTAGCTGTCCAGGTGACATCTATTAATTTTCTAATCTTAAAGAACTATGAGTTATTGATAATAAAGCTTATTACAAAACTAAGCATTCACCTATACTTTTGTGCATTCTTTTGAACCGTCCTCTTAAATTTACCAGTTTTAGCATATTATTAGGTGTTTTAACCAGTTTCTTGCGGTCTAGATGACATCTATTAATTCTCTAATCTTAAATAACTATGAGTTATAGATTATAAGCCTACTACAAAACTAAGCAGCTGCCTATACTTTTGTGTATTCTTATGAACCATCCTCTTAAATTTACCAGTTTTAGTTTATTTTTAGATGTTTTAAGCAATTTCTAGCGGTCCAGGTGACATATATTAAATCTTTAATCTTAATGAACTATGAGTTATTGATAATAAGCCTACTACGAAACTAAGCCGTTACCTATACTTTTGTGTATTCTTTTGAACCATCCTCTTAAATTTACCAGTTTTAGTATATTATTAGAGGTTTTAAATAATATCTAGGGGTCCATGTGAAATCTAGTAATTCTCTAATCCTAAAGAACTATGAGTTATTGATAATAAGCCTACTACGAAACTAAACAGCTACCTATACTTTTGTGTATTCTTTTGAACCATCCTCTTAAATTTACCAGTTTTAGTATATTATTAGATGTTTTAAACAGTTTCTAGCGGTCCAGGTGACATCAATTAATTCTCTAATCTTAAAGAACTATGAGTTATTGATAATAAGCATAATACGAAATTAAGCAGTCACCTATACTTTTGTGTATTATTTTGAACCATCCTCTTAAATTTGCCAGTTTTAGTTTATTATTAGATGTTTTAAACAGTTTCTAGCGGTTCAGGTAACATCTATTAATTCTTTAATCTTAATGAACTATGAGTTATTGATAATAAGCCTACCACGAAACTAAGTCGTTACCTATAATTTTGTGTATTCTTTTGAACCATCCTCTTAAATTTACCAGTTTTAGTATATTATTAGAATTTTTAAATAATATCTAGCGGTCCAGGTGACATCTATTCATTCTCTAATCTTAAAGAACTATGAGTTATTGATAGTAAGCCTACTACGAAACTAAGCAGCTACCTATACTTTTGTGTATTCTTTTGAACCATACTCTTAAGTTTACTAGCTTTAGCATAGTATTAGATGTTTTAAACAGTTTCTTGCGGTCCAGGTGACATCTATTAATTTTCTAATCTTAAAGAACTATGAGTTATTGATAATAAAGCCTGCTACGAAACTAAGCAGCTGCCTATACTTTTGTGTATTCTTTTGAACTATCCTCTTAAATTTACCAGTTTTAGTTTATTATTAGATGTTTTAAACAATTTCTAGCGGTCCAGGTGACATCTATTAATTCTTTAATCTTAATGAACTATGAGTTATTGATAATAAGCCTACCACGAAACTAAGTCGTTACCTATACTTTTGTGTATTCTTTTGAACCATCCTCTTAAATTTACCAGTTTTAGTATATTATTACAATTTTTAAATAATATCTATTAATTCTTTAATTTTAATGAACTATGAGTTATTTATAATAAGCCTACTACGAAACTAAGTCGTTACCTATACTTTTGTGTATTCTTTGGAACCATCCTCTTAAATTTACCAATTTTAGTACATTATTAGATGTTTTAAACAGTTTCTAGCGGTCCAAGTGACATCTATTAATTCTCTAATCTTAAAGAACTATGAGTTATTGATAATAAGCGTACTACGAAACTAAGCAATCACCTATACTTTTGTGTATTCTTTTGAACCATCCTCTTAAATTTACCAGTTTTAGAATATTATTAGACGTTTTAAATAATATCTAGCGGTCCAGGTGACATCTATTAATTCTTTAATCTTAATGAACTATGAGTTGTTGATAATAAGACTACTACGAAACTAAGCCGTTACCTATTTTTTTTGTGTATTCTTTTGAACCATCCTCTTAAATTTACTAGTTTTAGTATATTATTAGACGTCTTAAAAAGTTTCTAGCGGTCCAGGTGACATCTATTAATTTTCTAATCTTAAAGAACTATGAGTTATTGATAATAAAGCTTATTACGAAACTAAGCAGTCACCTATACTTTTGTGTATTCTTTTGAACCGTCCTCTTAAATTTACTAGTTTTAGTATATTATTAGATGTTTTAACCAGTTTCTTGCGGTCCAGGTGACATCTATTAATTCTGTAATCTTAAATAACTATGAGTTATAGATTATAAGCCTACTACAAAACTAAGCAGCTGCCTGTACTTTTGTGTATTCCTTTGAACCATCCTCTTAAATTTACCAGTTTTAGTTTATTTTTAGATGTTTTAAACAATTTCTAGCGGTCCAGGTGACATATATTAAATCTTTAATCTTAATGAACT
Organism: Papaver somniferum; assembly: GCF_003573695.1. Lineage (NCBI taxonomy): Eukaryota > Viridiplantae > Streptophyta > Magnoliopsida > Ranunculales > Papaveraceae > Papaver > Papaver somniferum. Next base: position 24,093,518 of record NC_039363.1, on the reverse strand, counting down.
ATGAGTTATTGATAATAAGCCTACTACGAAACTAAGCCGTTACCTATACTTTTGTGTATTCTTTTGAACCATCCTCTTAAATTTACCAGTTTTAGTATATTATTAGAGGTTATAAAAAATATCTAGTGGTCCATGTGACATCTAGTAATTCTCTAATCTTAAAGAACTATGAGTTATTGATAATAAGCCTACTACGAAACTAAGCATCTACCTATGCTTTTGTGTATTCTTTTGAACCATCCTCTTAAATTTACCAGTTTAGTATATTATTAGATGTTTTAAACAGTTTCTAGCGGTCCAGGTGACATATATTAATTCTCTAATCTTAAAGAACTACGGGTTATTGATAATAAGCATAATACGAAACTAAGCAGTCACCTATACTTTTGTGTATTATTTTGAACCATCCTCTTAAATTTACCAATTTTTAGTTTATTATTAGATGTTCTAAACATTTTCTAGCGGTTCAGGTAACATCTATTAATTCTTTAATCTTAATGAACTATGAGTTATTGATAAAAAGCCTACCACGAAACTAAGTCGTTACCTATACTTTTGTGTATTCTTTTGAACCATCCTCTTAAATTTACCAGTATTAGATATATTATTACAATTTTTAAATAATATCTAGCGGTCCAGGTGACATTTATTCATTCTCTAATCTTAAAGAACTATGAGTTATTGATACTAAGCCTAGTACGAAACTTAGCAGCTACCTATACTTTTGTGTATTCTTTTGAACCATCCTCTTAAGTTTACTAGATTTAGTATAGTATTAGATGTTTTAAACAGTTTCTTGCGGTCCAGGTGACATCTAGTAATTCTATAATCTTAAAGAACTATGAGTTATTAATAATAAGCATACTACGAAACTAAGCAGTCACCTATACTTTTGTGTATTCTTTTGAACCATCCTCTTAAATTTTCCAGTCTTAGTTTATTATTAGATGTTTTAAACAGTTTCTAGCGGTCCAGAACACATATATTAATTCTTTAATCTTAATGAACTATGATTTATTGATAATAAGCCTACTACGAAACTAAGCCGTTACCTATACTTTTGTGTATTCTTTTGAACCATCCTCTTAAATTTACCAGTTTTAGTATATTATTAGAAGTTTTAAATAATATCTAGCGGTCCAGGTGACATTTATTAATTCTCTAATCTTAAAGAACTATGAGTTATTGATAATAAGCCTACTAAAAAACTAAGTTGTCACCTATACTTTTGTGTATTCTTTTGAACCATCCTCTTAAATTTACGAGTTTTAGTTTATTTTTAGTTGTTTTAAACAAGTTCAAGCGGTCCAGGTGACATCTATTAATTCTTTAATCTTAATGAACTATGAGTTATTGATAATAAGACTACTACGAAACTAATCCGTTACCTATACTTTTGTGTATTCTTTTGAACCATCTCTTAAATTTACTAGTTTTAGTTTATTATTAGATGTTTTAAACAGTTTCTAGCAGTCTAGGTGATATCTATTAATTCTTTAATCTTAAAGACTATGAGTTATTGATAATAAGCCTACTACGAAACTAAGCAACTATCTATACTTTTGTGTATTCTTTTGAACCATCCGCTTAAATTTACCAGTTTTAGTATATTATTAGATGTTTTAAACAGTTTCTAGCGGTCCAAGTGACAACTATTAATTCTCTAATCTTAAAGAACTATGAGTTATTGATAATAAGCCTACTACGAAACTAAGGAGCTAGCTATACTTTTGTGTATGCTTTTGAACCATCCTCTTAAATTTCCCAGTTTTAGAATATTATTAGACGTTTTAAATAATATCTAGCGGTCCAGGCGACATCTATTAATTCTTTAATCTTAATGAAGTATGAGTTATTGATAATAAGACTACTACAAAACTAAGCAGTCACCTATACTTTTGTGTATTCTTTTGAACCATCCTCTTAATTTTACTAGTATTAGTATATTATTAGGTGTTTTAACCAGTTTCTTGCGGTCCAGGTGACATCTATTAATTCTCTAATCTTAAATAACTATGAGTTATAGATTATAAGCCTACTACAAAACTAAGCAGCTGCCTATACTTTTGTGTATTCTTTTGAACCATCATCTTAAATTTACCAGTTTTAGTTTATTTTTAGATGTTTTAAACAATTTCTAGCGGTCCAGGTGACATAAATTAAATCTTTAATCTTAATGAACTATGAGTTATTGATAATAAGCCTACTACGAAACTAAGCCGTTACCTATACTTTTGTGTATTCTTTTGAACCATCCTCTTAAATTTACCAGTTTTAGTATATCATTAGAGGTTTTAAATAATATCTAGGGGTCCATGTGACATCTATTAATTTTCTAATCTTAAAGAACTATGAGTTATTGATAATAAAGCCTATTACGAAACTAAGCAGCTGCCTATACTTGTGTGTATTCTTTTGAACCATCCTCTTAAATTTACCAGTTTTCGTATATTATTAGATGTTTTAAACAGTTTCTTGCGGTCCAGGCGACATCTGTTAATTCTCTAATCTTAAATAACTATGAGTTATAGATAATAAGCCTACTACAAAACTAAGTAGCTGCCTATACTTTTGTGTATTCTTTTGAACCATCCTCTTAAATTTACCAGTTTTATTTAATTTTTAGATGTTTTAAACAATTTTCTAGCGGTCCAGGTGACATCTATTAATTCTTTAATCTTAATGAAGTATGAGTTATTTATAATAAGCCTACTACGAAACTAAGCCATTACCTATACTTTTGTGTATTCTTTTGAACCATCCTCTTAAATTTACCAGTTTTAGTACATTATCAGATGTTTTAAACAATTTCTAGCGGTCCAGGTGACATCTGTTAATTCTCTAATCTTAAAGAACCATGAGTCATTGATAATAAAGCCTACTTCGAAACTAAGTCGTTACCTGTACTTTTGTGTATCCTTTTTAACCATCCTCTTAAATTTAACAGTTTTAGTATATTATTAGAAGTCTTAAATAATATGTAGCAGTCCACGTGACATCTATTAATTCTTTAATCTTAATAAACTATGAGTTATTGATAATAAGCCTACTACGAAACTAAGCAGCTACCTATACTTTTGTGTATTCTTTTGAACCATCCTCTTAAATTTACCAGTTTTAGTATGTTATTAGATGTTTTCAACAGTTTCTTGTGGTCCTGGTGATATCTATTAATTCTCTAATCTTAAATAACTATGAGTTATAGATAATAAGGCTACTACAAAACTAAGCAGCTGCCTATACTTTTGTGTATTCTTTTGAACCTTCCTCTTAAATTTACCAGTTTTAGTTTATTTTTAGTTGTTTCAAACAATTTCTAGCGGTCCAGGTGACATCTATTAATTCTTTAATCTTAATGAACTATGAGTTATTGATAATAAGACTACTACGAAACTAAGCCGTTACCTATACTTTTGTGTATTCTTTTGAACCATCTCTTAAATATACTAGTTTTAGTTTATTATTAGATGTTTTAAACAGTTTCTAGCAGTCTAGGTGATATCTATTAATTCTTTAATCTTAATGAACTATGAGTTATTGATAATACGCCTACTACGAAACTAAGTCGTTACCTATACTTTTGTGTATTCTTTTGAACCATCCTCTTAAATTTACCAGTTTTAGTATCTAATTATAAGTTTTAAATAATAGCTAGCGGTCCAGGTGACATCTATTAATTCTCTAATCTTAAAGAACTATGATTTATTGATAATAAGCCTACTACGAAACTAAGCAACTACCTATACTTTTGTGTATTCTTTTGAACCATCCTCTTAAATTTACCAGTTTTAGTATCTTATTATAAGTTTTAAATAATAGCTAGCGGTCCAGGTGACATCTGTTAATTCTCTAATCTTAAAGAACTATGAGTTATTGATAATAAGCATACTACGAAACTAAGCAATCACCTATACTTTTGTGTATTCTTTTGAACCATCCTCTTAAATTTACTAGTTTTAGTATATTGTTAGACGTTTTAAACAGTTTCTAGCAGTCCAGGTGACATCTATTAATTCTCTAATCTTAAAGAACCATGAGTCATTGATAATAAAGCCTACTTCGAAACTAAGTCGTTACCTGTACTTTTGTGTATCCTTTTTAACCATCCTCTTAAATTTAACAGTTTTAGTATATTATTAGAAGTCTTAAATAATATGTAGAAGTCCACGTGACATCTATTAATTCTTTAATCTTAATAAACTATGAGTTATTGATAATAATCCTACTACGAAACTAAGCAGCTACCTACACTTTTGTGTATTCTTTTGAATCATCCTCTTAAATTTACCAGTTTTGGTATATTATTAGATGTTTTAACCGGTTTCTTGTGGTCCACGTGATATCTATTAATTCTTTAATATTAATAAACTATGAGTTATTGATAATAAGCCTACTACGAAACTAAGCAGCTACCTATACTTTTGTGTATTCTTTTGAACCATCCTCTTAAATTTACCAGTTTTAGTATGTTATTAGATGTTTTCAACAGTTTCTTGTGGTCCTTGTGATATCTATTAATTCTCTAATCTTAAATAACTATGAGTTATAGATAATAAGGCTACTACAAAACTAAGCAGCTGCCTATACTTTTGTGTATTCTTTTGAAACTTCCTCTTAAATTTACCAGTTTTAGTTTATTTTTAGATGTTTCAAACAATTTCTAGCGGTCCAGGTGACATCTATTAATTCTTTAATCTTAATGAACTATGAGTTATTGATAATAAGACTACTACGAAACTAAGCCGTTACCTATACTTTTGTGTATTCTTTTGAACCATCTCTTAAATATACTAGTTTTAGTTTATTATTAGATGTTTTAAACAGTTTCTAGCAGTCCAGGTGATATCTATTAATTCTTTAATCTTAATGAACTATGAGTTATTGATAATACGCATACTACGATACTAAGGAGCTAGTTATACTTTTGTGTATTCTTTTGAACCATCCTCTTAAATTTACCTGTTTTAGTTTATTATTAGATATTTTAAACAGTTTCTAGCGGTCCAAGTGACAACTATTAATTCTCTTATCTTAAAGAACTATGAATTATTGATAATAAGCCTACTACAAAACTAAGGAGCTAGATTTACTTTTGTGTATTCTTTTGAACCATCCTCTTAAATTTACCAGTTTTAGAATATTATTAGATATTTTAAATAATATCTAGCGGTTCAGGTGACATATATTATTCTTTAATCTTAAAGAACTATGAGTTATTGATAATAAGCCTACTAAGAAACTAAGCCGTTACCTATACTTTTGTATATTCTTTTGAACCATCCTCATAAATTTACCAGTTTTAGGATATTATTAAATGTTTTAAACAGTTTTTAGCGGTCTAGGTGGCATCTATTAATTCTCTAATCTTAAAGAACTATGAGTTATTGATAATAAGCCTGCTACGAAACTAAACAGCTACCTATACTTTTGTGTATTCTTTTGAACCATCCTCTTAAATTTACCAGTTTTAGTATATTATTAGATGTTTGAAACGGTTTCTAGCGGTCCAAGTGACAACTATTAATTCTCTTATCTTAAAGAACTATGAGTTATTGATAATAAGCCTACTACGGAACTACGCAGTCACATATACTTTTGTGTATTATTTTGAACCATCCTCTTAAATTTGCCAGTTTTAGTTTATTATTAGATGTTTTAAACAGTTTCTAGCGGTTCAGGTAACATCTATTAATTCTTTAATCTTAATGAACTATGAGTTATTGATAATAAGCCTACCACGAAACTAAGTCGTTACCTATAATTTTGTGTATTCTTTTGAACCATCCTCTTAAATTTACCAGTTTTAGTATATTATTAGAATTTTTAAATAATATCTAGCGGTCCAGGTGACATCTATTCATTCTCTAATCTTAAAGAACTATGAGTTATTGATAGTAAGCCTACTACGAAACTAAGCAGCTACCTATACTTTTGTGTATTCTTTTGAACCATACTCTTAAGTTTACTAGCTTTAGCATAGTATTAGATGTTTTAAACAGTTTCTTGCGGTCCAGGTGACATCTATTAATTTTCTAATCTTAAAGAACTATGAGTTATTGATAATAAAGCCTGCTACGAAACTAAGCAGCTGCCTATACTTTTGTGTATTCTTTTGAACTATCCTCTTAAATTTACCAGTTTTAGTTTATTATTAGATGTTTTAAACAATTTCTAGCGGTCCAGGTGACATCTATTAATTCTTTAATCTTAATGAACTATGAGTTATTGATAATAAGCCTACCACGAAACTAAGTCGTTACCTATACTTTTGTGTATTCTTTTGAACCATCCTCTTAAATTTACCAGTTTTAGTATATTATTACAATTTTTAAATAATATCTATTAATTCTTTAATTTTAATGAACTATGAGTTATTTATAATAAGCCTACTACGAAACTAAGTCGTTACCTATACTTTTGTGTATTCTTTGGAACCATCCTCTTAAATTTACCAATTTTAGTACATTATTAGATGTTTTAAACAGTTTCTAGCGGTCCAAGTGACATCTATTAATTCTCTAATCTTAAAGAACTATGAGTTATTGATAATAAGCGTACTACGAAACTAAGCAATCACCTATACTTTTGTGTATTCTTTTGAACCATCCTCTTAAATTTACCAGTTTTAGAATATTATTAGACGTTTTAAATAATATCTAGCGGTCCAGGTGACATCTATTAATTCTTTAATCTTAATGAACTATGAGTTGTTGATAATAAGACTACTACGAAACTAAGCCGTTACCTATTTTTTTTGTGTATTCTTTTGAACCATCCTCTTAAATTTACTAGTTTTAGTATATTATTAGACGTCTTAAAAAGTTTCTAGCGGTCCAGGTGACATCTATTAATTTTCTAATCTTAAAGAACTATGAGTTATTGATAATAAAGCTTATTACGAAACTAAGCAGTCACCTATACTTTTGTGTATTCTTTTGAACCGTCCTCTTAAATTTACTAGTTTTAGTATATTATTAGATGTTTTAACCAGTTTCTTGCGGTCCAGGTGACATCTATTAATTCTGTAATCTTAAATAACTATGAGTTATAGATTATAAGCCTACTACAAAACTAAGCAGCTGCCTGTACTTTTGTGTATTCCTTTGAACCATCCTCTTAAATTTACCAGTTTTAGTTTATTTTTAGATGTTTTAAACAATTTCTAGCGGTCCAGGTGACATATATTAAATCTTTAATCTTAATGAACTATGAGTTATTGATAATAAGCCTACTACGAAACTAAGCCGTTACCTATACTTTTGTGTATTCTTTTGAACCATCCTCTTAAATTTACCAGTTTTAGTATATTATTAGAGGTTATAAAAAATATCTAGTGGTCCATGTGACATCTAGTAATTCTCTAATCTTAAAGAACTATGAGTTATTGATAATAAGCCTACTACGAAACTAAGCATCTACCTATGCTTTTGTGTATTCTTTTGAACCATCCTCTTAAATTTACCAGTTTAGTATATTATTAGATGTTTTAAACAGTTTCTAGCGGTCCAGGTGACATATATTAATTCTCTAATCTTAAAGAACTACGGGTTATTGATAATAAGCATAATACGAAACTAAGCAGTCACCTATACTTTTGTGTATTATTTTGAACCATCCTCTTAAATTTACCAATTTTTAGTTTATTATTAGATGTTCTAAACATTTTCTAGCGGTTCAGGTAACATCTATTAATTCTTTAATCTTAATGAACTATGAGTTATTGATAAAAAGCCTACCACGAAACTAAGTCGTTACCTATACTTTTGTGTATTCTTTTGAACCATCCTCTTAAATTTACCAGTATTAGATATATTATTACAATTTTTAAATAATATCTAGCGGTCCAGGTGACATTTATTCATTCTCTAATCTTAAAGAACTATGAGTTATTGATACTAAGCCTAGTACGAAACTTAGCAGCTACCTATACTTTTGTGTATTCTTTTGAACCATCCTCTTAAGTTTACTAGATTTAGTATAGTATTAGATGTTTTAAACAGTTTCTTGCGGTCCAGGTGACATCTAGTAATTCTATAATCTTAAAGAACTATGAGTTATTAATAATAAGCATACTACGAAACTAAGCAGTCACCTATACTTTTGTGTATTCTTTTGAACCATCCTCTTAAATTTTCCAGTCTTAGTTTATTATTAGATGTTTTAAACAGTTTCTAGCGGTCCAGAACACATATATTAATTCTTTAATCTTAATGAACTATGATTTATTGATAATAAGCCTACTACGAAACTAAGCCGTTACCTATACTTTTGTGTATTCTTTTGAACCATCCTCTTAAATTTACCAGTTTTAGTATATTATTAGAAGTTTTAAATAATATCTAGCGGTCCAGGTGACATTTATTAATTCTCTAATCTTAAAGAACTATGAGTTATTGATAATAAGCCTACTAAAAAACTAAGTTGTCACCTATACTTTTGTGTATTCTTTTGAACCATCCTCTTAAATTTACGAGTTTTAGTTTATTTTTAGTTGTTTTAAACAAGTTCAAGCGGTCCAGGTGACATCTATTAATTCTTTAATCTTAATGAACTATGAGTTATTGATAATAAGACTACTACGAAACTAATCCGTTACCTATACTTTTGTGTATTCTTTTGAACCATCTCTTAAATTTACTAGTTTTAGTTTATTATTAGATGTTTTAAACAGTTTCTAGCAGTCTAGGTGATATCTATTAATTCTTTAATCTTAAAGACTATGAGTTATTGATAATAAGCCTACTACGAAACTAAGCAACTATCTATACTTTTGTGTATTCTTTTGAACCATCCGCTTAAATTTACCAGTTTTAGTATATTATTAGATGTTTTAAACAGTTTCTAGCGGTCCAAGTGACAACTATTAATTCTCTAATCTTAAAGAACTATGAGTTATTGATAATAAGCCTACTACGAAACTAAGGAGCTAGCTATACTTTTGTGTATGCTTTTGAACCATCCTCTTAAATTTCCCAGTTTTAGAATATTATTAGACGTTTTAAATAATATCTAGCGGTCCAGGCGACATCTATTAATTCTTTAATCTTAATGAAGTATGAGTTATTGATAATAAGACTACTAC
>NC_039363.1:24072359-24082632 GCF_003573695.1 Papaver somniferum | reverse complement strand
AGTGACAACTATTAATTCTCTTATCTTAAAGAACTATGAGTTATTGATAATAAGCCTACTACGGAACTACGCAGTCACATATACTTTTGTGTATTCTTTTGAACCATCCTCTTAAATTTACCAGTTTTAGTTTATTATTAGATGTTTTAAACAGTTTCTAGCAGTCCAGGTGACATCTATTAATTCTTTAATCTTAATGAACTGTTAGTTATTGATAATAAGCCTACTACGAAACTAAGCCGTTACCTATACAATTCTGTATTCTTTTGAACCATCCTCTTAAATTTCCCAGTTTTAGAATATTATTAGACGTTTTAAATAATATCTAGCGGTCCAGGTGACATCTATTAATTCTTTAATCTTAATGAACTATGAGTTATTGATAATAAGACTACTACGAAACTAAGCCGTTACCTATACTTTTTTGTATTATTTTGAACCATCCTCTTAAATTTACTAGTTTTAGTATATTGTTAGACGTTTTAAACAATTTCTAGCAGTCCAGGTGACATCTATTAATTATCTAATCTTAAAGAACTATGAGTTATTGATAATAAGCCTACTACGAAACTAAGCCGTTACCTATACTTTTGTATATTCTTTTGAACCATCCTCATAAATTTACCAGTTTTAGGATATTATTAAATGTTTTAAACAGTTTTTAGCGGTCTAGGTGGCATCTATTAATTCTCTAATCTTAAAGAACTATGAGTTATTGATAATAAGCCTGCTACGAAACTAAGCAGTTGCCTATACTTGTATGTATTCTTTTGAACCATCCTCTTAAATTTACCAGTTTTCGTATATTATTAGATGTTTTAAACAGTTTCTTGCGGTACAGGCGACATCTATTAATTCTCTAATCTTAAATAACTATGAGTTATAGATAATAAGCCTACTACAAAACTAAGTAGCTGCCTATACTTTTGTGTATTCTTTTGAACCATCCTCTTAAATTTACCAGTTTTAGTTTATTTTTAGATGTTTTAAACAGTTTCTTGTGGTCCACGTGACATCTATTAATTCTTTAATCTTAATAAACTATGAGTTATTGATAATAAGCCTACTACGAAACTAAGCACCTACCTATACTTTTGTGTATTATTTTGAACCATCCTCTTAAATTTACTAGTTTTAGTATATTGTTAGACGTTTTAAACAGTTTCTAGCAGTCCAGGTGACATCTATTAATTCTCTAATCTTAAAGAACCATGAGTCATTGATAATAAAGCCTACTTCGAAACTAAGTCGTTACCTGTACTTTTGTGTATCCTTTTTAACCATCCTCTTAAATTTAACAGTTTTAGTATATTATTAGAAGTCTTAAATAATATGTAGCAGTCCACGTGACATCTATTAATTCTTTAATCTTAATAAACTATGAGTTATTGATAATAAGCCTACTACGAAACTAAGCAGCTACCTATACTTTTGTGTATTCTTTTGAACCATCCTCTTAAATTTACCAGTTTTAGTATGTTATTAGATGTTTTCAACAGTTTCTTGTGGTCCTGGTGATATCTATTAATTCTCTAATCTTAAATAACTATGAGTTATAGATAATAAGGCTACTACAAAACTAAGCAGCTGCCTATACTTTTGTGTATTCTTTTGAACCTTCCTCTTAAATTTACCAGTTTTAGTTTATTTTTAGATGTTTCAAACAATTTCTAGCGGTCCAGGTGACATCTATTAATTCTTTAATCTTAATGAACTATGAGTTATTGATAATAAGACTACTACGAAACTAAGCCGTTACCTATACTTTTGTGTATTCTTTTGAACCATCTCTTAAATATACTAGTTTTAGTTTATTATTAGATGTTTTAAACAGTTTCTAGAAGTCCAGGTGATATCTATTAATTCTTTAATCTTAATGAACTATGAGTTATTGATAATACGCCTACTACGAAACTAAGTCGTTACCTATACTTTTGTGTATTCTTTTGAACCATCCTCTTAAATTTACCAGTTTTAGTATCTAATTATAAGTTTTAAATAATAGCTAGCGGTCCAGGTGACATCTATTAATTCTCTAATCTTAAAGAACTATGAGTTATTGATAATAAGCCTACTACGAAACTAAGCAACTACCTATACTTTTGTGTATTCTTTTGAACCATCCTCTTAAATTTACCAGTTTTAGTATATTATTAGATGTTTTAAACAGTTTCTAGCGGTCCAAGTGACAACTATTAATTCTCTAATCTTAAAGAACTATGAGTTATTGATAATAAGCCTACTACGAAACTAAGCCGTTACCTATACTTTTGTATATTCTTTTGAACCATCCTCAAAAATTTACCAGTTTTAGGATATTATTAAATGTTTTAAACAGTTTTTAGCGGTCTAGGTGGCATCTATTAATTCTCTAATCTTAAAGAACTATGAGTTATTGATAATAAGCCTGCTACGAAACTAAGGAGCTAGCTTTACTTTTGCGTATTCTTTTGAACCATCCTCTTAAATTTACCAGTTTTAGTTTATTATTAGATGTTTTAAACAGTTTCTAGCAGTCCAGGTGACATCTATTAATTCTTTAATCTTAATGAACTGTTAGTTATTGATAATAAGCCTACTACGAAACTAAGCCGTTACCTATACTTTTGTGTATTCTTTTGAACCATCCTCTTAAATTTCCCAGTTTTAGAATATTATTAGACGTTTTAAATAATATCTAGCGGTCCAGGTGACATCTATTAATTCTTTAATCTTAATGAACTATGAGTTATTGATAATAAGACTACTACGAAACTAAGCCGTTACCTATACTTTTGTGTTTTCTATTTTGAACCATCCTCTTAAATTTACTAGTTTTAGTATATTGTTAGACGTTTTAAACAATTTCCAGCAGTCCAGGTGACATCTATTAATTCTCTAATCTTAAAGAACTATGAGTTATTGATAATAAGCCTACTACGAAACTAAGCCGTTACCTATACTTTTGTATATTCTTTTGAACCATCCTCATAAATTTACCAGTTTTAGGATATTATTAAATGTTTTAAACAGTTTTTAACGGTCTAGGTGGCATCTATTAATTCTCTAATCTTAAAGAACTATGAGTTATTGATAATAAGCCTGCTACGAAACTAAGCAGCTGCCTATACTTGTATGTATTCTTTTGAACCATCCTCTTAAATTTACCAGTTTTCGTATATTATTAGATGTTTTAAACAGTTTCTTGCGGTCCAGGCGACATCTATTAATTCTTTAATCTTAATAAACTATGAGTTATTGATAATAAGCCTACTACGAAACTAAGCACCTACCTATACTTTTGTGTATTATTTTGAACCATCCTCTTAAATTTACTAGTTTTAGTATATTGTTAGACGTTTTAAACAGTTTCTAGCAGTCCAGGTGACATCTATTAATTCTCTAATCTTAAAGAACCATGAGTCATTGATAATAAAGCCTACTTCGAAACTAAGTCGTTACCTGTACTTTTGTGTATCCTTTTTAACCATCCTCTTAAATTTAACAGTTTTAGTATATTATTAGAAGTCTTAAATAATATGTAGAAGTCCACGTGACATCTATTAATTCTTTAATCTTAATAAACTATGAGTTATTGATAATAATCCTACTACGAAACTAAGCAGCTACCTACACTTTTGTGTATTCTTTTGAATCATCCTCTTAAATTTACCAGTTTTGGTATATTATTAGATGTTTTAACCGGTTTCTTGTGGTCCACGTGATATCTATTAATTCTTTAATATTAATAAACTATGAGTTATTGATAATAAGCCTACTACGAAACTAAGCAGCTACCTATACTTTTGTGTATTCTTTTGAACCATCCTCTTAAATTTACCAGTTTTAGTATGTTATTAGATGTTTTCAACAGTTTCTTGTGGTCCTTGTGATATCTATTAATTCTCTAATCTTAAATAACTATGAGTTATAGATAATAAGGCTACTACAAAACTAAGCAGCTGCCTATACTTTTGTGTATTCTTTTGAAACTTCCTCTTAAATTTACCAGTTTTAGTTTATTTTTAGATGTTTCAAACAATTTCTAGCGGTCCAGGTGACATCTATTAATTCTTTAATCTTAATGAACTATGAGTTATTGATAATAAGACTACTACGAAACTAAGCCGTTACCTATACTTTTGTGTATTCTTTTGAACCATCTCTTAAATATACTAGTTTTAGTTTATTATTAGATGTTTTAAACAGTTTCTAGCAGTCTAGGTGATATCTATTAATTCTTTAATCTTAATGAACTATGAGTTATTGATAATACGCCTACTACGAAACTAAGTCGTTACCTATACTTTTGTGTATTCTTTTGAACCATCCTCTTAAATTTACCAGTTTTAGTATCTAATTATAAGTTTTAAATAATAGCTAGCGGTCCAGGTGACATCTATTAATTCTCTAATCTTAAAGAACTATGATTTATTGATAATAAGCCTACTACGAAACTAAGCAACTACCTATACTTTTGTGTATTCTTTTGAACCATCCTCTTAAATTTACCAGTTTTAGTATCTTATTATAAGTTTTAAATAATAGCTAGCGGTCCAGGTGACATCTGTTAATTCTCTAATCTTAAAGAACTATGAGTTATTGATAATAAGCATACTACGAAACTAAGCAATCACCTATACTTTTGTGTATTCTTTTGAACCATCCTCTTAAATTTACTAGTTTTAGTATATTGTTAGACGTTTTAAACAGTTTCTAGCAGTCCAGGTGACATCTATTAATTCTCTAATCTTAAAGAACCATGAGTCATTGATAATAAAGCCTACTTCGAAACTAAGTCGTTACCTGTACTTTTGTGTATCCTTTTTAACCATCCTCTTAAATTTAACAGTTTTAGTATATTATTAGAAGTCTTAAATAATATGTAGAAGTCCACGTGACATCTATTAATTCTTTAATCTAAATAAACTATGAGTTATTGATAATAAGCCTACTACGAAACTAAGCACCTACCTATACTTTTGTGTATTATTTTGAACCATCCTCTTAAATTTACTAGTTTTAGTATATTGTTAGACGTTTTAAACAGTTTCTAGCAGTCCAGGTGACATCTATTAATTCTCTAATCTTAAAGAACCATGAGTCATTGATAATAAAGCCTACTTCGAAACTAAGTCGTTACCTGTACTTTTGTGTATCCTTTTTAACCATCCTCTTAAATTTAACAGTTTTAGTATATTATTAGAAGTCTTAAATAATATGTAGAAGTCCACGTGACATCTATTAATTCTTTAATCTTAATAAACTATGAGTTATTGATAATAAGCCTACTACGAAACTAAGCAGCTACCTATACTTTTGTGTATTCTTTTGAACCATCCTCTTAAATTTACCAGTTTTAGTATGTTATTAGATGTTTTCAACAGTTTCTTGTGGTCCTGGTGATATCTATTATTTCTCTAATCTTAAATAACTATGAGTTATAGATAATAAGGCTACTACAAAACTAAGCAGCTGCCTATACTTTTGTGTATTCTTTTGAACCTTCCTCTTAAATTTACCAGTTTTAGTTTATTTTTAGATGTTTCAAACAATTTCTAGCGGTCCAGGTGACATCTATTAATTCTTTAATCTTAATGAACTATGAGTTATTGATAATAAGACTACTACGAAACTAAGCCGTTACCTATACTTTTGTGTATTCTTTTGAACCATCTCTTAAATATACTAGTTTTAGTTTATTATTAGATGTTTTAAACAGTTTCTAGAAGTCCAGGTGATATCTATTAATTCTTTAATCTTAATGAACTATGAGTTATTGATAATACGCCTACTACGAAACTAAGTCGTTACCTATACTTTTGTGTATTCTTTTGAACCATCCTCTTAAATTTACCAGTTTTAGTATCTAATTATAAGTTTTAAATAATAGCTAGCGGTCCAGGTGACATCTATTAATTCTCTAATCTTAAAGAACTATGAGTTATTGATAATAAGCCTACTACGAAACTAAGCAACTACCTATACTTTTGTGTATTCTTTTGAACCATCCTCTTAAATTTACCAGTTTTAGTATATTATTAGATGTTTTAAACAGTTTCTAGCGGTCCAAGTGACAACTATTAATTCTCTAATCTTAAAGAACTATGAGTTATTGATAATAAGCCTACTACGAAACTAAGCCGTTACCTATACTTTTGTATATTCTTTTGAACCATCCTCATAAATTTACCAGTTTTAGGATATTATTAAATGTTTTAAACAGTTTTTAGCGGTCTAGGTGGCATCTATTAATTCTCTAATCTTAAAGAACTATGAGTTATTGATAATAAGCCTGCTACGAAACTAAGCAGTTGCCTATACTTGTATGTATTCTTTTGAACCATCCTCTTAAATTTACCAGTTTTCGTATATTATTAGATGTTTTAAACAGTTTCTTGCGGTACAGGCGACATCTATTAATTCTCTAATCTTAAATAACTATGAGTTATAGATAATAAGCCTACTACAAAACTAAGTAGCTGCCTATACTTTTGTGTATTCTTTTGAACCATCCTCTTAAATTTACCAGTTTTAGTTTATTTTTAGATGTTTTAAACAGTTTCTTGTGGTCCACGTGACATCTATTAATTCTTTAATCTTAATAAACTATGAGTTATTGATAATAAGCCTACTACGAAACTAAGCACCTACCTATACTTTTGTGTATTATTTTGAACCATCCTCTTAAATTTACTAGTTTTAGTATATTGTTAGACGTTTTAAACAGTTTCTAGCAGTCCAGGTGACATCTATTAATTCTCTAATCTTAAAGAACCATGAGTCATTGATAATAAAGCCTACTTCGAAACTAAGTCGTTACCTGTACTTTTGTGTATCCTTTTTAACCATCCTCTTAAATTTAACAGTTTTAGTATATTATTAGAAGTCTTAAATAATATGTAGAAGTCCACGTGACATCTATTAATTCTTTAATCTTAATAAACTATGAGTTATTGATAATAAGCCTACTACGAAACTAAGCAGCTACCTATACTTTTGTGTATTCTTTTGAACCATCCTCTTAAATTTACCAGTTTTAGTATGTTATTAGATGTTTTCAACAGTTTCTTGTGGTCCTGGTGATATCTATTAATTCTCTAATCTTAAATAACTATGAGTTATAGATAATAAGGCTACTACAAAACTAAGCAGCTGCCTATACTTTTGTGTATTCTTTTGAACCTTCCTCTTAAATTTACCAGTTTTAGTTTATTTTTAGATGTTTCAAACAATTTCTAGCGGTCCAGGTGACATCTATTAATTCTTTAATCTTAATGAACTATGAGTTATTGATAATAAGACTACTACGAAACTAAGCCGTTACCTATACTTTTGTGTATTCTTTTGAACCATCTCTTAAATATACTAGTTTTAGTTTATTATTAGATGTTTTAAACAGTTTCTAGAAGTCCAGGTGATATCTATTAATTCTTTAATCTTAATGAACTATGAGTTATTGATAATACGCCTACTACGAAACTAAGTCGTTACCTATACTTTTGTGTATTCTTTTGAACCATCCTCTTAAATTTACCAGTTTTAGTATCTAATTATAAGTTTTAAATAATAGCTAGCGGTCCAGGTGACATCTATTAATTCTCTAATCTTAAAGAACTATGAGTTATTGATAATAAGCCTACTACGAAACTAAGCAACTACCTATACTTTTGTGTATTCTTTTGAACCATCCTCTTAAATTTACCAGTTTTAGTATATTATTAGATGTTTTAAACAGTTTCTAGCGGTCCAAGTGACAACTATTAATTCTCTAATCTTAAAGAACTATGAGTTATTGATAATAAGCCTACTACGAAACTAAGCCGTTACCTATACTTTTGTATATTCTTTTGAACCATCCTCATAAATTTACCAGTTTTAGGATATTATTAAATGTTTTAAACAGTTTTTAGCGGTCTAGGTGGCATCTATTAATTCTCTAATCTTAAAGAACTATGAGTTATTGATAATAAGCCTGCTACGAAACTAAGGAGCTAGCTTTACTTTTGCGTATTCTTTTGAACCATCCTCTTAAATTTACCAGTTTTAGTTTATTATTAGATGTTTTAAACAGTTTCTAGCAGTCCAGGTGACATCTATTAATTCTTTAATCTTAATGAACTGTTAGTTATTGATAATAAGCCTACTACGAAACTAAGCCGTTACCTATACTTTTGTGTATTCTTTTGAACCATCCTCTTAAATTTCCCAGTTTTAGAATATTATTAGACGTTTTAAATAATATCTAGCGGTCCAGGTGACATCTATTAATTCTTTAATCTTAATGAACTATGAGTTATTGATAATAAGACTACTACGAAACTAAGTCGTTACCTATACTTTTGTGTTTTCTATTTTGAACCATCCTCTTAAATTTACTAGTTTTAGTATATTGTTAGACGTTTTAAACAATTTCCAGCAGTCCAGGTGACATCTATTAATTCTCTAATCTTAAAGAACTATGAGTTATTGATAATAAGCCTACTACGAAACTAAGCCGTTACCTATACTTTTGTATATTCTTTTGAACCATCCTCATAAATTTACCAGTTTTAGGATATTATTAAATGTTTTAAACAGTTTTTAACGGTCTAGGTGGCATCTATTAATTCTCTAATCTTAAAGAACTATGAGTTATTGATAATAAGCCTGCTACGAAACTAAGCAGCTGCCTATACTTGTATGTATTCTTTTGAACCATCCTCTTAAATTTACCAGTTTTCGTATATTATTAGATGTTTTAAACAGTTTCTTGCGGTCCAGGCGACATCTATTAATTCTCTAATCTTAAATAACTATGAGTTATAGATAATAAGCCTACTACAAAACTAAGTAGCTGCCTATACTTTTGTGTATTCTTTTGAACCATCCTCTTAAATTTACCAGTTTTAGTTTATTTTTAGATGTTTTAAACAGTTTCTTGTGGTCCACGTGACATCTATTAATTCTTTAATCTTAATAAACTATGAGTTATTGATAATAAGCCTACTACGAAACTAAGCACCTACCTATACTTTTGTGTATTATTTTGAACCATCCTCTTAAATTTACTAGTTTTAGTATATTGTTAGACGTTTTAAACAGTTTCTAGCAGTCCAGGTGACATCTATTAATTCTCTAATCTTAAAGAACTATGAGTTATTGATTATAAAGCCTACTACGAAACTAAGCAGCTGCCTATATTTTTGTGTATTATTTCGAACCATTCTCTTAAATTTACCAGTTTTAGTATACTATTCGAAGTTTTAAATAATATCTGGCGGTCCAGGTGACATCTATTAATTCTTTAATCTTAATGAACTATGAGTTATTGATAATAAGACTACTACGAAACTAAGCCGTTACCTATACTTTTGTGTATTCTTTTGAACCATCTCTTAAATATACTAGTTTTAGTTTATTATTAGATGTTTTAAATAGTTTCTAGCGGTCCAGGTGACATCTATTAATTCTCTAATCTTAATGAACTATGAGTTATTGATAATACGCCTACTACGAAACTAAGTCGTTACCTATACTTTTGTGTATTCTTTTGAACCATCCTCTTAAATTTACCAGTTTTAGTATATTATTAGATGTTTTAAACAGTTTCTAGCGGTCCAAGTGACAACTATTAATTCTCTAATCTTAAAGAACTATGAGTTATTGATAATAAGCCTACTACGAAACTAAGTCGTTACCTATACTTTTGTGTATTCTTTTGAACCATCCTCTTAAATTTACTAGTATTAGTATATTATTAGATGTCTTAAACAGTTTCTAGCGGTCCAGGTGACATCTAATAATTTTCTAATCTTAAAGAACTATGAGTTATTGATAATAAAGCTTATTACGAAACTATGCAGCTGCCTATACTTGTGTGTATTCTTTTGAACCATCCTCTTAAATTTACCAGTTTTCGTATATTATTAGATGTTTTAAACAGTTTCTTGCGGTCCAGGCGACATCTAATAATTCTCTAATCTTAAATAACTATGAGTTATAGATAATAAGCCTATTACAAAACTAAGTAGATGCCTATACTTTTCTGTATTCTTTTGAACCATCCTCTTAAATTTACCAGTTTTAGTTTATTTTTAGATGTTTTAAACAGTTTCTTGTGGTCCACGTGACATTTATTAATTCTTTAATCTTAATAAACTATGAGTTATTGATAATAAGCCTACTACGAAACTAAGCACCTACCTATACCTTTGTGTATTCTTTTGAACTATCCTCCTAAATTTACCAGTTTTAGTATATTATTAGATGTTTTAAACAGTTTCTTGTGGTCTAGGTGATATCTATTAATTCT
>NC_039363.1:24067474-24072349 GCF_003573695.1 Papaver somniferum | reverse complement strand
CGTTACCTATACTTTTGTGTTTTCTATTTTGAACCATCCTCTTAAATTTACTAGTTTTAGTATATTGTTAGACGTTTTAAACAATTTCCAGCAGTCCAGGTGACATCTATTAATTCTCTAATCTTAAAGAACTATGAGTTATTGATAATAAGCCTACTACGAAACTAAGCCGTTACCTATACTTTTGTATATTCTTTTGAACCATCCTCATAAATTTACCAGTTTTAGGATATTATTAAATGTTTTAAACAGTTTTTAGCGGTCTAGGTGGCATCTATTAATTCTCTAATCTTAAAGAACTATGAGTTATTGATAATAAGCCTGCTACGAAACTAAGCAGTTGCCTATACTTGTATGTATTCTTTTGAACCATCCTCTTAAATTTACCAGTTTTCGTATATTATTAGATGTTTTAAACAGTTTCTTGCGGTACAGGCGACATCTATTAATTCTCTAATCTTAAATAACTATGAGTTATAGATAATAAGCCTACTACAAAACTAAGTAGCTGCCTATACTTTTGTGTATTCTTTTGAACCATCCTCTTAAATTTACCAGTTTTAGTTTATTTTTAGATGTTTTAAACAGTTTCTTGTGGTCCACGTGACATCTATTAATTCTTTAATCTTAATAAACTATGAGTTATTGATAATAAGCCTACTACGAAACTAAGCACCTACCTATACTTTTGTGTATTATTTTGAACCATCCTCTTAAATTTACTAGTTTTAGTATATTGTTAGACGTTTTAAACAGTTTCTAGCAGTCCAGGTGACATCTATTAATTCTCTAATCTTAAAGAACCATGAGTCATTGATAATAAAGCCTACTTCGAAACTAAGTCGTTACCTGTACTTTTGTGTATCCTTTTTAACCATCCTCTTAAATTTAACAGTTTTAGTATATTATTAGAAGTCTTAAATAATATGTAGCAGTCCACGTGACATCTATTAATTCTTTAATCTTAATAAACTATGAGTTATTGATAATAAGCCTACTACGAAACTAAGCAGCTACCTATACTTTTGTGTATTCTTTTGAACCATCCTCTTAAATTTACCAGTTTTAGTATGTTATTAGATGTTTTCAACAGTTTCTTGTGGTCCTGGTGATATCTATTAATTCTCTAATCTTAAATAACTATGAGTTATAGATAATAAGGCTACTACAAAACTAAGCAGCTGCCTATACTTTTGTGTATTCTTTTGAACCTTCCTCTTAAATTTACCAGTTTTAGTTTATTTTTAGATGTTTCAAACAATTTCTAGCGGTCCAGGTGACATCTATTAATTCTTTAATCTTAATGAACTATGAGTTATTGATAATAAGACTACTACGAAACTAAGCCGTTACCTATACTTTTGTGTATTCTTTTGAACCATCTCTTAAATATACTAGTTTTAGTTTATTATTAGATGTTTTAAACAGTTTCTAGAAGTCCAGGTGATATCTATTAATTCTTTAATCTTAATGAACTATGAGTTATTGATAATACGCCTACTACGAAACTAAGTCGTTACCTATACTTTTGTGTATTCTTTTGAACCATCCTCTTAAATTTACCAGTTTTAGTATCTAATTATAAGTTTTAAATAATAGCTAGCGGTCCAGGTGACATCTATTAATTCTCTAATCTTAAAGAACTATGAGTTATTGATAATAAGCCTACTACGAAACTAAGCAACTACCTATACTTTTGTGTATTCTTTTGAACCATCCTCTTAAATTTACCAGTTTTAGTATATTATTAGATGTTTTAAACAGTTTCTAGCGGTCCAAGTGACAACTATTAATTCTCTAATCTTAAAGAACTATGAGTTATTGATAATAAGCCTACTACGAAACTAAGTCGTTACCTATACTTTTGTGTATTCTTTTGAACCATCCTCTTAAATTTACTAGTATTAGTATATTATTAGATGTCTTAAACAGTTTCTAGCGGTCCAGGTGACATCTAATAATTTTCTAATCTTAAAGAACTATGAGTTATTGATAATAAAGCTTATTACGAAACTAAGCAGCTGCCTATACTTGTGTGTATTCTTTTGAACCATCCTCTTAAATTTACCAGTTTTCGTATATTATTAGATGTTTTAAACAGTTTCTTGCGGTCCAGGCGACATCTAATAATTCTCTAATCTTAAATAACTATGAGTTATAGATAATAAGCCTATTACAAAACTAAGTAGATGCCTATACTTTTCTGTATTCTTTTGAACCATCCTCTTAAATTTACCAGTTTTAGTTTATTTTTAGATGTTTTAAACAGTTTCTTGTGGTCCACGTGACATTTATTAATTCTTTAATCTTAATAAACTATGAGTTATTGATAATAAGCCTACTACGAAACTAAGCACCTACCTATACCTTTGTGTATTCTTTTGAACTATCCTCCTAAATTTACCAGTTTTAGTATATTATTAGATGTTTTAAACAGTTTCTTGTGGTCTAGGTGATATCTATTAATTCTATAATCTTAAATAACTATGAGTTATAGATAATAAGGCTACTACAAAACTAAGCAGCTGCCTATACTTTTGTGTATTCTTTTGAACCTTCCTCTTAAATTTACTAGTTTTAGTTTATTTTTAGATGTTTTAAACAATTTCTAGCGGTCCAGGTGACATCTATTAATTCTTTAATCTTAATGAACTATGAGTTATTGATAATAAGACTACTACGAAACTAAGCCGTTACCTATACTTTTGTGTATTCTTTTGAACCATCTCTTAAATATACTAGTTTTAGTTTATTATTAGATGTTTTAAATAGTTTCTAGCAGTCCAGGTGATATCTATTAATTCTTTAATCTTAATGAACTATGAGTTATTGATAATACGCCTACTACGAAACTAAGTCGTTACCTATACTTTTGTGTATTCTTTTGAACCATCCTCTTAAATTTACCAGTTTTAGTATCTAATTATAAGTTTTAAATAATAGCTAGCGGTCCAGGTGACATCTATTAATTCTCTAATCTTAAAGAACTATGAGTTATTGATAATAAGCCTACTACGAAACTAAGCAACTACCTATACTTTTGTGTATTGTTTTGAACCATCCTCTTAAATTTACCAGTTTTAGTATATTATTAGATGTTTTAAACAGTTTCTAGCGGTCCAAGTGACAACTATTAATTCTCTAATCTTAAAGAACTATGAGTTATTGATAATAAGCCTACTACGAAACTAAGCCGTTACCTATACTTTTGTATATTCTTTTGAACCATCCTCAAAAATTTACCAGTTTTAGGATATTATTAAATGTTTTAAACAGTTTTTAGCGGTCTAGGTGGCATCTATTAATTCTCTAATCTTAAAGAACTATGAGTTATTGATAATAAGCCTGCTACGAAACTAAGGAGCTAGCTTTACTTTTGCGTATTCTTTTGAACCATCCTCTTAAATTTACCAGTTTTAGTTTATTATTAGATGTTTTAAACAGTTTCTAGCAGTCCAGGTGACATCTATTAATTCTTTAATCTTAATGAACTGTTAGTTATTGATAATAAGCCTACTACGAAACTAAGCCGTTACCTATACTTTTGTGTATTCTTTTGAACCATCCTCTTAAATTTCCCAGTTTTAGAATATTATTAGACGTTTTAAATAATATCTAGCAGTCCAGGTGACATCTATTAATTCTTTAATCTTAATGAACTATGAGTTATTGATAATAAGACTACTACGAAACTAAGCCGTTACCTATACTTTTGTGTTTTCTATTTTGAACCATCCTCTTAAATTTACTAGTTTTAGTATATTGTTAGACGTTTTAAACAATTTCCAGCAGTCCAGGTGACATCTATTAATTCTCTAATCTTAAAGAACTATGAGTTATTGATAATAAGCCTACTACGAAACTAAGCCGTTACCTATACTTTTGTATATTCTTTTGAACCATCCTCATAAATTTACCAGTTTTAGGATATTATTAAATGTTTTAAACAGTTTTTAGCGGTTTAGGTGGCATCTATTAATTCTCTAATCTTAAAGAACTATGAGTTATTGATAATAAGCCTGCTACGAAACTAAGCAGCTGCCTATACTTGTATGTATTCTTTTGAACCATCCTCTTAAATTTACCAGTTTTCGTATATTATTAGATGTTTTAAACAGTTTCTTGCGGTCCAGGCGACATCTATTAATTCTCTAATCTTAAATAACTATGAGTTATAGATAATAAGCCTACTACAAAACTAAGTAGCTGCCTATACTTTTGTGTATTCTTTTGAACCATCCTCTTAAATTTACCAGTTTTAGTTTATTTTTAGATGTTTTAAACAGTTTCTTGTGGTCCACGTGACATCTATTAATTCTTTAATCTTAATAAACTATGAGTTATTGATAATAAGCCTACTACGAAACTAAGCACCTACCTATACTTTGGTGTATTATTTTGAACCATCCTCTTAAATTTACTAGTTTTAGTATATTGTTAGACGTTTTAAACAGTTTCTAGCAGTCCAGGTGACATCTATTAATTCTCTAATCTTAAAGAACTATGAGTTATTGATTATAAAGCCTACTACGAAACTAAGCAGCTGCCTATATTTTTGTGTATTATTTCGAACCATTCTCTTAAATTTACCAGTTTTAGTATACTATTAGAAGTTTTAAATAATATCTGGCGGTCCAGGTGACATCTATTAATTCTTTAATCTTAATGAACTATGAGTTATTGATAATAAGACTACTACGAAACTAAGTCGTTACCTATACTTTTGTGTATTCTTTTGAACCATCCTCTTAAATTTACTAGTATTAGTATATTATTAGATGTCTTAAACAGTTTCTAGCGGTCCAGGTGACATCTAATAATTTTCTAATCTTAAAGAACTATGAGTTATTGATAATAAAGCTTATTACGAAACTA
>NC_039363.1:24067184-24067464 GCF_003573695.1 Papaver somniferum | reverse complement strand
TGCCTATACTTTTCTGTATTCTTTTGAACCATCCTCTTAAATTTACCAGTTTTAGTTTATTTTTAGATGTTTTAAACAGTTTCTTGTGGTCCACGTGACATTTATTAATTCTTTAATCTTAATAAACTATGAGTTATTGATAATAAGCCTACTACGAAACTAAGCACCTACCTATACCTTTGTGTATTCTTTTGAACTATCCTCCTAAATTTACCAGTTTTAGTATATTATTAGATGTTTTAAACAGTTTCTTGTGGTCTAGGTGATATCTATTAATTCT